>NW_027105487.1:304370-374341 GCF_000696795.3 Halyomorpha halys
TCAGCAGGCGGAACCTGAAAAACCAGCATTACCACCCCAGAGATCCAGCAGATAAGAAGGGCCTCAACGCGATCACCACACAGATCAAGAATCTCCTACGCCAGTGGAAGACCGCGATATGGCATGATTGCCTGAGAGCTACACATAGTGACTACAGGAAATTTTGGAAGATTACCAAGGTAGCAACCAAGTAGACCTCGACCGTTCGCTTGCATAACAATGATAGCCTGCTGAGCAAGCCTAGTCGATGGCTGGGCACTACCAGCGGGATATCGAAGGGCGGACTGGGGCTCTTCTTCAAACACCTACCATGGCCCGTAAGAAACACTACATGTTCGTCTCACCAAAGCAACTAAAGGCCATCTTGAGACGCAGCCACGGAAATCGGGCCCCTGACCATGATGGGGTGCAAACCATTTTATTATAACAGCTACGGAGGAAAGGGATTGTTCATTTGGCAAATCTGTACAACTCGTACTTGAGGCTGAGACACTTTGTCGCCAAATGGAAACGTCATCTTGTTTCCACTCCTCAAGTTGAAGAAGACAGGGTTCGATGCCGACCAGTACAGTCCCGTAAGTCTGCTGCGTCATCTCGCTAAGGTATACGAAAAGATGATCCTGAATTACCTTCGGGAATTCTGTGACGAACACTCCGTTATCCCTTATGAGCAGATCGGTTTCTGACCCACTTGAGCACGGAACACCATCTCATGAGACTTTAGAATTAGGTAAACTCCAGCTTCAACCGGAACCATGCTACGTATCTCTATAGATTGTACAACTCTACGGTGTCATCGCATCGTTCCTCGAAAACAGTACCATCTCTGAGCGGGTTCGAAATTATCTTTTCTGCTCCATACCACTGACCTGCGGAGTGCCACAAGGAGCAGTCCTATCGCCAGTGCTGTTTTCAATCTATACCGCTGATGAGGTTGGCGAAAACTACAAATTAGCTACAATCACCGCCTATACCGACGACATCACCATCTGCAGCAGTAGTATGAACCCCAAACACGCACTAGAGCGGGCTGAAGCAGTCAGCAAGGATATTTTTTAACGTCTGGAAACCATGAACCAAAACATCACCATGAACCCAGAAAAGACAGACTGCGTTGTGTTCGCTCATCAAAATAAGCGATTGACTCTCCCGAAGTCATTCAAACTGGACGACACCAACATTTACCCTTCTAACTTCATAGTTTATTTGGATGAGAAGCTGGACCGCCATCTCAAGTTTACCACCCACCTCTACCAGAAAGTCAGAACAGTATAAAGGCGGTCTAATAGACTGAACTACCTCCTCACAACACCACCGCTGTCTCTGGGGCGTAAATTGCAGATCTATAAGAGCATTCTGAGGCAGGCACTTCTAACAGGGCGCCACTCTTCACAGAATATCACACAAACTATAGCAGAAAAACAAATGTATAGCAGCATTTTACAGAATGTTCTGAACCATTCATTCTATGTTCAGTTGTTATAGAATCAGTATTGAAAGTATTAAGAATGATTTCATGGAGTTAGGTGAAGCAAAATTATAAGTTATTTATTTAATAACAATGCTGACAAGAAAACGTTATCATGCTGCTGAAATGATAAACCACTTGCACATGCACCCGGCAGTTTCTCGTCATTCTCCAGTTCATTATATCACTTTCCTTATTCATTCTTTTTGGTTTATAAATCTTTAGCTTTCTCATTATATATTACTATTATATATTATACTATATTATATTAGATATTCATTTCAAATTCATCATTGTTCTTATCCCTGGATATGTTTTCTTAAACCTGGAAAAAACATTTTTCCTCTAATTTCCTTAAGTTAAATACCAAATTCTTTCATAGTTTATATTTATCCATTTTTAATAGTTGGTAAGAATATGAGATGGGTATTGGTTTCTAATAAACAAAATTTAAGGATTTTTAATTTTTTTTTTGCCTAATTTTGCACTCATATACCAACTTATAAGTATAGCCAAAATCATTAGAGCTGTTTGAGAAAATTGAATAAATGTAAAAAATCAAATAAAAAAAAAAAAAAAAAAAGTAAATTCCATAAAGTGGTACTTCATGTGAGTTGATTTTGAACGAAAGAGTTGCAGTCACATTCCAAGCATACACTTGTCCTAAATATGTAATTTCAGTTCCGTACAACTTTTCGTTTTTTATTACGATTGTTCGCACATATACACACGCATGTACAGACTTATAATAATAAATAAATTACCAATTTTCAAAAAGTTTCAAGCGAGGCCTCTTTTATGATCTACTTTTACTAAACTACAGACGTTTTGATATAATATAAAATAAATACATATTATAATTTATTCGGTGTAATTTTGACACGTCCTGATATTATATATGTATATATATATATATATATATATAAAATGAATACATTTTGGAAATTATTCGAATAAGACATAGTTTATTATTTTTCAAGTAAGAAGCAAAACAGGAGTAGGAAATGTTTTTTGTATTCTTCCGAAAAAAAATTGAGGTCACAAAAATGAAATTTGTAATCACCACGCAAAGATGTGAGGATCTTACCCTTGCCTTATTAAGCATTAGACAATAGTTTTATTAGATGAATTGTCAATTTTTGAAAGTATACATGAAATTTGTCGTAGTGAAAATCTGATGTGGTTTGATTTGGTAGCCTTTTTATTAAATTTTCCATTACAAATATGCCTATCTAAAATATGCTTACAAACAAAGTTATAAAAAAAAAAGAAAATAAAAAAAAATTACGAATTCGGTATTTTCTCCGGGATTATATTTGGAAAATTATCACTCCTCAGACCAAAGAATCATTTTATAGGCATACAATTATACTTATAAATCCATTCCTCGCTTCTATGTCCCTTAGAATTTTTGTACTTGTTTATTTATTACAGAACGTTTAAGTAATAGCTAAACAGTTTAAAAATAGATTGTAAAAAATTCAAATAACCCAGATTATTTATTTTAAAATTTTTACATGGACCAGAAGAAGCATGAATTCAATTTTAACTGGCCTGAGGTGGAAGAAGGGGAGAATTAGGCCACGGAAGAGCGATTCGCTTTGTCGGATGGATACTCGCTGAAAGGTCTATTGTGGTGGCTAAGCTAATGGGGGTGGAGAGTAACTAATCCCTAGCCACTTACCTTTTGTAACAGTTCTTCTACAACCGAGCTCCATTACTCTTTCCTCAGGCTGTCCAACACCGTTCCCAACGCTGTGACAAAGCTTCTGTTACAGCCCCACTCAGGTGTAACTCGCAAACCATAGGAAGGACAAAGGCTTCGCCTTTTCTGATCTCTTCTTGAAGAAATAATCTGAAAGTATATATAACAACAAACAGTGATCACTTTCTAAGAAACCATACAGTTTTACCTTAAAAGTGCTGCGGGGGAGAAAAAAAAAATTAAAGACAGCAGGTCATTGAAGAAAATAAAAGGCGAAAGCGTGGCACTCAGCAGTCGTTTCTTTGAAAAGCGGAGTTTCTTCCAGGCTATGAATAATACAGTTTAGAAAGAAATATTATTGTATACAACATTTCAAAAGGTTTTCATTATTAATTTTAAAACAATTTATATGGTGAAGGAATAAAAATAAGACCAATTTAAAGATTTTTCGTACTTATTGGTTTGTCTCACAATTCCTTTTTTCTACAGGTTAAAACATCATCCACGTGCCCCTATGAAATGAAATTGGGTAGATGTTTAAAAACACTTTCCCCAATAAACTTCACTGTAAAATCAATGAACTCCGATACATGGGAAGGATTTTGCAACATATTTCTACACTAGAACACCTGACCTTATGTTTCGGAACTAACTTAACACGTGAGTCGTACGCTCCTGAAACATAGTAACTGCAAAAAGGAAAACTTTTACACTTTTAAGTTGTTTGTTAGATACAGTATTTTACCTTCAACCAGTAATCACTTACCATAAGTTAATATTAACACTATTGTCTTAAGGAAATAAATTTCCTAAAGATTCTTTTAACAATTAATAAAAAAAAGTCGATGATGCCAAAAACTGCATCTCATTTTTTCCAATAGATTTTCAAGATTCTAGACAACTTTAATAATTCAAAATTTTTTTAAATAATTTTAGTAGACTGAGACTGACTACACGAATAGGGAACTAAATTGAGTGAGACTGAAAAAGTGTGTACGTTTTAACATCTTTGGCTCGCGGTTGTTAAGTTCTTCTTTGCAGATCGAAGTGATCATTCGTTATATGTTTTATATATATTATTTTTTGATCATTGACATCAAATTCACATCATCATAATCAGGACATTCATTCCACGAGGATCCTCAAAACTTGTCATTAGCAACAAATATTTCTTTATTAAGTCACAGCGCATTCGAAATTTCTCATGCACATCTGGCCATTCATGAAGTAGGGGCAATATTTTAAGTGTTTTGAAATCACTATCCTAAAGACTTAGGATGAAAATCACCATCTTTTGTTCGGGAGGTCCTAGTTTGTTGCTTCCTTTTTTCATTTTGTAGGGCTTCAGACTTCAACTTATACCCAGGCAATATTGGCCGAGCAATAGTGATTGGCAACAGCAATGGGCAATATGTGATTTTGACTGTATCGCCAAAACATCTCCAACGCTATTTATTAACTACACCTATTTACAAAGAATATATCTCCCAGAAAAAATGGGATAAAATGCTACGAAGAATAGAAGATTTTATTTGCGAATAACTTAAGAAGTGTGGATTTTATGGTAGATTATATTGTCACTAGAAATATATATATATAGAAATATTAAATTCTCCACAAAACCATGAGAAAGAAATAATTACCAAAATCTGACTATTATAAGCGAAGATACGGTGACTTTTACATGTTTTGGTTTTTTCTATACAGATTTCTCATCCTATGATGATCCTCGGAACTCGTCATTACAATCGGGCAATTTTTATTTTAGGCTCCATACAACACTTGAGTAACACTTATTTTTGTTTTTTATTTATCTATATAATTAATTTCAATCAAAGTACTTAATAAACCATTGTCTAATAATTTACAGTTTTTTTTTTTTTATTGAGGTTTAATAATAGGTTTCATCTGAAACAGCTTAGTAAATTGAGGATTTCTCATTATATTATTAAGCATAAATGACGACGATTACGTAATTTATTTTTTATTTACTTTTTTGAACTAAGGTAGCCACTTAAATTCAATATTAAATATTTTTTTCTTTTTAAGAATAAAATAATTTAATTATTAAGCCCTTTTATTAATTCTTTAATTTATTTTAATATTCAAACAACATTTTAGACTATTTGCCATTTATTCTCTTATTGTTCTCCTGAAATAAAAATATCTCATAGCATTTAAAATAAATAAGTTGAAATTAATTAAAAGTTATTTAAATATAATATATTATTTATATGGTTAGTTTAACTCTTATGTGTAAATTTAAAATTTAAAAAGTTTTTGAGATTTTTTAGGCCAAAAATTTAATAATTATTATTTTTCTCTTACCTTAAATTATATGATGGACATAGTTAACTCAGATTAAAAGAACCTTTAATCAATTTCAAATTGAATGAAATCTCAGAAACATTCATATAGTCAATAACAATTTTGAGAATATCTTCAATTTGAAATTTGTACTTAACGTTTATGAATCAAAAAAAAAATTACTGAAAAATTAGAATAGCATACAGATGAAATATTCCTTCTCAGAATCATTTTAAAGCGCTGTACACACCATGGAAATATTCTTGATAAGTAAGCATGGTTGATAATAATATGTTTTTGCTACCTTCTTAGGATTAGTCTATTTAGTTGTGTGTTGTGGCTGAAAGAAGCAAGTTGGTTAGTTGTTATTTTATTATAAATGATGGTTCGGCTTCCTGGTTGATTTTCCTGCAAAAAAAGATTTTCGAGACTATTCCTTAATAGTAAGTACTATACTATTGTATCTTAAGTGCTTTTGTGCTACTAATGTAATTTAAAAGTAAAAAGGTGTTATCACTCCGACATTCGATCATTTTAGATATTTTACGGAAATATCTTCGGTTTGGAAGAAGACTTTCACAACTCAAAATAATTCATTTTCACAATGAAACGATTGCAATTTGTCTATATTTTTATGTGGAAGAGAGTTACAGTTGTAATTCTTACTGCACCATCTAGCAGACGGAGTAAGAATTACAACTTGTAACTCTCTTCAACATAAAAATACACAAATTGTTTTCGTTTCATAGAAAAAACATAAAAATGAATTATTTTGAGTTGTGACAGTCTTCTTCTGAACCGACGACATATGTGAAGCTTTTTAAAAATAAAAATATCTATGAATCTATCAAATCGTTCATTTGTAAAGATATGTAAGTTAAAATAATTTTTTTTAGTTCATGAATTAAAGCTTCAGACCATGTTTAAAATCCTCTTTATTTGAGTTAAAAGATAAGTTAGTTTATTTTTTTTTTATTTTTAAATTTTTATGATCGTAAATTAAATTCTGATGACTTAATTTTGTTTGACATAGACATTCATGATAACAACCTGAAATTATTCTTAATGTAGCTGGGTTTACCAACTACTGATCTGTAATCTTATATTTAATTTTATTATATAAAAATTACAGATATGGCTTATTCTAAACTTTATTATATTGGTTTATTGAGCATCAAATGAGAAAAAAGAAATAAATCTGATAAATAAATAATAATATTTTGGCTATTTTCAAATATGATATGAAGTTATTATAAGATCGTAAATGTTATTGAAAACATACATATACATTGTTTTATGACATTTCGATTTCACTGCTTTCCGTTCATTTTTATTTTTGAAATATTCTGATTCGAATTCATTATAAAATAATTTTGAATTAATTTCTACAATGTAAATTGAAAAGCATAACATTAAGCTTTCTGTGTCAGGCAATTTTGTTTCATAATATTATCTTCGAAATCACAATGAGAAAATACTTTTGTTTAGTTTTGAATTTTCCAACTAATATTAATTTATAATCATGAAAACAACGATATATCGCTCATATAGATTATATAATGAATTCTTAGTATTATGGGTGCTGCGAAATATTCATTTAAACAATTCGGCAATTTTCTTGGAATTTCTAATTCTGGAATTTTTGTGGCAGTAATTGACAATTCCAAGAATTTAGCATCTTTCCAGTTTTTCATTGTTTTCTTTCCAATCCGCATGAGAAGTTGTGTTGTGAACATCAAGCCCATCCATTCCATTCATAATGTTAATCATGAATAGACGTTCTATAAATTGTTTGTGAATTTAAAATTCGTGTTTAATATATTTTTCAACTAACCCAACCTCTTGGTGGTTGCCCAGTCTCAATATATATGGTTATTAACGAAACAGTTGAAATTAGATATTATCCCAAAGAAGATAGTACCTGTTTTTAATTTTTCGCTGTTGAATGGGTAATCGCTTTTAAAAAGGAAAGCTTCAATAAAGCTAAAAATTTAGAAAAAAATATGATTTATTAAGGGCCCGCGGAAAAAATCGAATATTTAGGGAGCCGGAAACTGTATACAAATATCGATTCAGAAATAGTTCCGAAGTATAATATTTGAGAATAAGCATTATTTGGTTTGTTTTTGTTTCTTTATTGTTCAGGTTTTTCATACTAATTATTTTTAGGATAATTGAGTGACAGATCATAGTTTGTTTAAATATTTTTAAATATGTTTAAATAAAATAATTTGTATGCAAATAGAGTCTCAAAACACTGTTTATTATTTTTATTATATATTCATTAATCATTTTTTACATATTTTTAATAAGTATGAAAATAAATAATTTTAAATTATGAGTATTTGAAAATGTAATAATCGGAAAAACGATATTTAGAGTCTAATGAAATCTGAATAACTGACAGGGGAATTCCTGACGGTACCGACCCTTAAATATATTTTTATATGTGTCTTAATAGTTTACAAAGTTATTTCAGAGATATAATATTTTTGTAGATCCTGAGTTTAATTTTTTGATTAATTTTATACTATCCTTTTTGTCTCAATCAAAACAATAAAAAAATTCCTTCAAACAATTAGCACTACACGTCTTGCCTATCATTACAAATTTTTTAAAATCTTTTAAAACCCTCTCTGATAGAACCTTTAAAGTAAAACATAACCTAGCCTACTCATCTCTCTTTTCTCAGCCCGCCGGTCTTTCTGAAGGTAGTATCTTAGGTCCCATTATTTATACGGTTTATACAGCTGACATCCCAACCCACCCTAACACAGTCCTAACAACATACGCTGATGACACATGTATACTGTTTGTAGTAACGACTCGACTAATGCATCACAAACACTACAGGCACACATAACATCTATTGAAGAATGGTGTCAAAACAGGAGAATCAAAATAAATCCTGACAAATCCCATCAGATCACCTTTACTCTCCGTCGTAAACCTCTACCCTCCTGTCCTACAGTATCCTTTCTAAACACTCCACTAACGCCTGTTGAACAGAGTCGATACTTAGGACACCATCTTGACAAGAGACTTACTTGGAATCCACACAGAAGACTGAAACGAAAAGAAACTGCTCGTAGATTCCGATTGGTACAACACTCACTTGATAAACTTCCTATTCACTACAAAAAATTAGTATACACTACGATATTCAGACCAATTTGGACATATGGAATTGAGCTCTGGGGCTCTACCAAGCCATCAAATTCCTCCCGCATCCAATCCTTAAAATCCTAAATCCTACGTAAAATCCTTGATGCTTCTTATTGCGTTACAAATAAACTCATCCACAAAGACCTTAACATCCCATTCGTTGCAGATTTGGCCCAAAACAGATATGCGTCTTTTCATTCCAAACTCCTTACCCATACTAACCCATTAATTCTTAATCTTTCATCCTTAATAATCTCTGATAACCCTCCTAGGCGTCTGAAAAGAAAATGGCCACAGGTCCTTCTAATTTAAGTTAATGCTTGAAGTACCACCAATGGGTGGTTCCTTCCCAAGATTTTCAAGTGTAAATGAAATATACAACATATTTACTTATTGTATTGATTACTTGTACAGGTGTAAATCACATTAAATAAATAAATATAAAAATCAAAAAAATCTTTTAAACCATAGTTTACGTAATAGCTTCGTAAACCACATTCAGAGCTTTCATTAAAACATTTATAGGTATTAAACGATCAGGATAGAAAATCAGACTTAGATTTTTTTACAACTTCAAAATTTGATTAAAACTTCAAAACATAACAAAACGATTTTTGGGCATAAAGAGCTTTTTTATGGCCAGCAATAAATCAGTTCTTAATCCATAATAGAGGCTCTTCAGCGCTGAAACTGAATATATGTTAACTGAGGCAAAGATAAGAGCTTTTTTCTTACATCTGAAAAGTTTGAAGAAAATGTTCAAAGAAAATAAGCTCATAGAGGAAGCTCTTGAATTGTTATTTAATTTCTGTCACTTGCTATTCTTGAAGTTTTCGGTCCAATTTTCCTTCTTATAGAGAAAGACTAATTTGAAACGTGCGATTTTAGAAGCAATATCATAAAAAAAGAAAAATTTGCTTAAATTAAAAAAAATTTCTGAATGTTATCAACTGGTTGGTAATATGGTATTAGTAATATAATTGATGTTAATCATACTAGGAATTTTGTATGAGAAAGTTAGGACAACATTTTTTGTTTGTATAACTTTTTTTTATTTGAAGGAATCTTAAACGGGTAAATTAAGTGGGGTTCCAAAAATTATTGATTAGTTCATTTTTTTTTTTATAATGATATTTTTTCTAACAAATTAATTTTCGTTTTTCAACATTTAACAAAGATGAAAGTAGCTTGTTTGTTTTCCAATTAAGGACAAATCAATATGACTAACCTTTAGTAGTAAAAAAAAATGTTCTCATGAAGTACAATCCCTTGGTAACAAAACTAGTTCATTAGTGAAGAGCCTGTCAGGGTGAGAACGTGGAAGAGTATAGTAAATTGATTTCTTGATTAAAGTGCCAGCGGGCAACGGTGGGGGTACAACCACCCAAGAGATGCCTGGGAGATTTACAGTCCCTTACGAAGCTACGTACTGTAAGTTATGTCGGAGTAATATGGCTCTTTACGAGACTATCTCCAGTATCGAAGGCCCCTTTCCAATCTAAATCATATCAAGGATTAATACGTTCTAGGATCGTGTTCTCCAGGGCACAATAAAACCGCTTTGGATGGATCCGTTATCGTCCACAGAACTTGTCCACGAGGTATCTCTTCCTATGCGGTCTCTCTGCTATTCTTGAATTCCAACAATATGTTCTATAAATGTCTGATCTATTTGAAATAATACATTTGGACAAAAAAAAAATCATTCTACAGCGATTTTAGAATTAAATTTAGAAATTGAAGTATTCACGCCATTTTAGAATCTTCAATTTTCATCATCATTATTACTTTTTAGATATATCATAACCTAGAATCATGGGGACATGCACATCATCCCTATATATTTTGTTTTAACAAATGTATGTAAAAATAAATAAAAACAATAACATAATCACAAATTACATTTAAAAAAATTAAATAAAAATAGAATCATTAGGAAATGATTTGCTTTTTAATTATAAATAGAATTACTAGAGATTACACATACATTTATAATTCAAGAAGCAGCAATTCAGAAATAAAGCTGTTATTTAGACATATCATTTACCTCTGAATTACATAAGGAGAAAAAAAAATACCAAAGTCCTATGAAAAGGTTTTCCGTTGAACTTTGCACACAATGTTTGGAAGGTATGTTCCCCTCGTGCCATTCATACCTTATACTACTACTAGTGAGTCACTCTTATGTTAACACTTAGAGATCAAAATAACTCCCTTAGATAGTACTCCGATATAACAGACTGATTAGAAATTCTACCATTCCACCTGATATTCCTCAATTCCCATGCCATCTTAACACTAAGGCCCAGCCTAACACAAAGCCACAAAGCCAGTGTTCGACTAATTAGAACTAAGAAATGGTCTGAGGAGCATGACTATAAAAAGCCAGATTGATCAGTTTATGACTAATTTCGATGGAAAAAGGAGTAATCTTGATTTTTTATGGTGAATATTTGTTTTTTAAGTTTGTTACCTTTCAAATACTAAATAGATGATAATTTTAATTACTATGCTGGTTAACTCTAGTAATGAACCAGATATCACTCCTTCCATTACAAACTCCTTAACCACTCAAACCCCCTAGTTTCTAACCTTGCATCCTCTTCCATTCCTGACAATCCTCCGAGGCGCCTGAAAAGAAGATAGCCACGAGACCTGCTAATGTAAAATGTCATTACAGTGCTACCAATGGGTAGTTGCTCTACACCTGTAACACTCCATTTTAAATAAGATCAAATTTACAGAATGTATTATATAATATACAGTTGTAAATTCCAATAAAGATATTAAAATAAAAAAACTCTAGTAATAACCAAAGGTTACCCACAATCTATAATCTGGAGGGTTCTCTATCTTATAATGCCCGGGACAACATGGGATGTAGCCGTCGTAGCTATGAGCAATTGCTAGGCGGGATGTGTTCCATCAAGGTCGCTGGCACATAGAGGGCACAAAATTAACCATGCAAAGTTCCCTTTTTTTAGACTGAACACTTTTTCAAATTGAGGTTTAGCTTTTTTTGACAATAACTGTGTTTTTATAATAAAACCATAAACAATTTGACAGAATTTTTTTTTTTAATTTATTTATTGATATGTACACTTGTACATAAATACATCAAGTAAATTTGAGGAAATCATAATGGTATGGTACAAGCATGTAGCGAAACTACCCAATGGTAGGACTCTAAAAACATTTTTACAATATAAGGTCTCGAGGCCATCTTCTTTTCAGACGCCTCGGAGGATTGTCCGGAATAAAAGAGGAAGCAAGATTGATATCTTGTTCGGGCTAGATCGGTTACAAATGGAACATTAAGGTCTTTGTGAATGATTTTATTTGTGACAAAGTAGGGAGCATTTAGGATTTTACGAAGGATTTTGGATTGTAAGGATTGGATACGAGAGGAGTTCGAAGGTTTAGTGGAGCCCCGGAGCTCAACGCCGTATGTCCAGATGGGCCTTATAATTGTAATGTAAATCAGTCTTTTGTAACGAATTGGAAGTTTACACCGTTTGTCTAGTAAGTGCTGTAATAGTCGAAATCGATGTGCAGTTTCCTGTCTTTTCAGTCTTGTGTGAGGATTCCAGGTTAGTCGTTTATCCAGATGTAGTCCAAGGTAGCGGATCTGTTCAACAGGGGTAAGGGCAACATTATCGAAGTATACTGTAGGATAGTCAGTAGGTTTAAATTAAAAAAAAAAATTGTTCAGACCCACCGAGCTCAAATTTATCAAGTTCGCCGGGAGCGCAGAATTTAAAGAACCTTTAGCAATGAAAAAAGAGGTAATCTCATTGGCTGCAGTTCATCCATAGAACCTATCAAGATTAGTCTCAATTTAGTAGAAAAAATAAAATACACTCGTGATAAAATACGAGAAATCTATCGCGTTTATTTTACAATCTGACGTTTAGATTTATTACAATGGCGGAAAATATGTGATGAGGTCCTCTCGGTTCGAGGCTCGCTGAAGATTCGATTAATGTAAATATTTGTCGCGGAAGACGTAGAGACAGAAGAGGGAGGCTGACAAAGAACTACCGTGGAGGTAGCTCATTTACATAGCTATCTGAGGAACAAACCCTCCCCCCGGAACGTCTTGATCGGTTAGTTTGCCTTAATAGTTCCTAATAGTAGGGCCCCTCGTAATGGTCCCACGTCGGCTCGCATTATACACATCTCCTCCTATCTTAAATCTACCTTATAACTAATCTAATAAATATTTAAAATACGCACTCAGCCTCTCGCTCCGCATAATCCTGCGACTAATTGAAATATCAACTTGATAAACTCACTTTTATTTTCATTACCTTTTTTTTTACTTGTTTTTTAATTTTATTTTCTACTTTCTGTTTTGTTTTATCGATCCATCAAGGTTCATCTAATGCTTTTAGTAATCTCATTAAATATTGATACTCCCTCAATGAAGTCTAACTATTATATTAAAGAAATGTGTTTAACATATAATATGCATTATATCCAAAAACTTCACTATGAATAATAAAAAACACAACAAAAAAAAAATTAAAATGTGTACCACTACAACCCGTTGTACTGTTATGGGTGCAGTACTTTCTAAGGAAGTACTGTTAACAGACCAACGGTTGTGCAAGGAGGAGATTTGGTCAGAATCACGCTCGACCGCCAGATTTTTACCCAATTTATGAGGCTAGGTGGACCAAACACAATAATCACATTTATATGTGTCCTTTTGCAGTATTAAAAAATAATTGATAGTTGACTGTACACACAGATCTCTCTCTTACGATAAAGCACTATTTTTCAAGAATTCTAACAGGAAATACAATTTTTTCATAAATTAATATTGGGAACAATCTTTTCATTCGACAAAGCTTGAAAGCAATTTTTGACGATTTATGCACAAGCAGTTAGGAAAATCGAAGAAATGTAAAATTCATTTGAGAATTCAATTTCCCAAAAGAATCCGTCATCATTAGTTTTTTTTGCCCCGTTAAATACATTTCTCTCCAATGATGACAGAATCTTAGGGGAAATTGAAATTTGAATTTTTTTTAAACAGAATTTGTAACAAAATTGTCCCAACGGAATTCGAAATTAATACAATGGCTGTATATAACGGATGGAAAATATGAGTTATCTAGTCTGAATTAGTTTCTTAAATTGGTTTAGGTGTAGGAACATGTGAGTAATTTATCGGGACAAAGTTATATTTATAATAGACAAGGAAACCTTGTAAATAAATCATTAAACGTTATGATTACGATATGAACGAGAAAGTTTAGATGTTGTAGACAGCCCAGCTATATCATAATTAGATCTATCAATATAAACTTTCAATTAACACGCCGTGTCCCACTTGACTTTAATAAGCATATATAATTATAATAAGCAGTACTATATTTAAAGAGAAAAGAAAAAAAAGAGAGCATTTACCGAGAAGCATTTATTTCTTTGGGTGGTCTGCACTGGTATGATTATATTAAAGAGCAGAGCCGTGTGGCGGATCACACTTGTGCAAAAGGAGGCGGTTACGATGAAAGAGAACCCCCCAGAGCGGTCACACTAGCCAGATAAATTTAAATTAGAGGTTACCTCCGAGGGAGCGTCGGTCGCTACCTGCACACGTCTCAGTTAGGGCCCACGCGGAGGAAAATTATATGAATTAGCTATAACTGCCCCCTAAAGCCACTAAATGCTCCGGACACTCGCTGAAATATATAGTCTTTTCAACATTAGAGGGCAACATCTTAGTCATTCCTCATCTATTATTCTCTTTACCTCGATCTAACATGGTTCTGAAGTGGACAGGAACGGATTTTCTGTGTCAAACATCATACGGAAAGGAGTCGTGACTAGAAATGTGGGTTGAAGTCAACGAATATATTTACCTCGTTGAAATTAATCTTATTTAATAGTCTGTAGCCAAGTACAAAAAAAAAAATGTAAAATCCAAACATTAAAAAAAAAATACAAAGCTAGAGCTCTCCTTTATTTTCAAGATGAAAGGGAGGATGAGGTAGTTGTAAACACATATATATCTCAAAAATTAATGATTTACGTGAAAAAAATTAAGGTATATTAAATTTACAATCAAAATTGTAATATAAATTTTTATATAAATCATTTCATATCTGAGATAGAGGGTAAAAGTTCACTATTCGCAATATAAAACAGATCACTGTTTAATTTTTTAAATATTAGGATTAGTTGTCAAATTTGACTGCATTAATATTTGCCCCTTCTATCTCAAAAACGAAATGATTTATACAAAAATGTTATATCGCAATTTTGATAGTAAATTTAATATACCTTACATTTTTGTATAAACCATTTCGTTTCTGAGATAGAGGGAGCTAAATATTAATCCAGTCAAATTAGACAACTAATCCTAATGTTCATAAAATAAAAGTGTTCTGTTTTATATTGCGAAAAGTAAACTTTTACCCTCTATCTCAGAAACGAAATGATTTATACATAATGTTATATTACAATTTGGATAGTAAATTTAATATACCTTAATTTTGTTCTGAATACTTTTTTCACGTAAACCATTAATTTTTTATGTATAAACATTTTCCTCATCCTTCATATCAACTTGACAATATAAGAGGACAGCTCTAGCTTTGTATTTATTTTTTTTTATAATGTCTGGATTTTATTTTTTTGTATTTGACTGGACTATTAGATGAGATTAATTTATATGGAGTTCACGTACGCGTCAGGGTTGGGATGAAGAGGAAGGTGGATAAAAAACTGCGTTTTATCAGTTTTTCTTTTATCTTATACAATGAAAAAATATTGGGTTTATTAAAAAACTACAATCTACAGAGTATAAAATTAATTCCTACTAGAATTAAAACAATACTTACATTTGTCAATTACAGCGTTCTACGTTGCTGTGATACCACTAACTCAAGGCTTAGTGTGGGTTTGTTTTCCTTTTTCCAAAACATGATCAATCTTTTTAACAACTTCGTCCGTTATTTCTGCTTTGTACTTAGTTTATTATATTTATTTTTGTTTATTAGGTCTTACGAATTTATGAGGTTGGAATAACATGAATTTAAATTTTTTGCATTTAATTTTTTGTTGATAACCAGATTTTTCTGTTTTTCTATTGTGATCATTTCTTTTAGATTTGGCTTGAAGTTATGTTTTCCTCGATGTCTGATAGGTTTATCAAATTTATACTTATGTCCTGTTTGTCTGAAATGTGTGGTGAGAGCAGTTAGGTCAGGTTTGTTAGGGTTTATGTGTTTATATGTACAGCTATATTTGTATTGTATATTGTGTTCGGTATATCTCTCTTTTAAGAGACTGTGTCGAAGTTTTTAAATTTGATTTCCCACAGTTCTCTACAAAGGAAATTTCATACACTACATTATGTTCTATTTTTGTCTTTCTTATTGGTATGAAGTTTTGATAAAGTGGCCTTATTTTTGTGTGTAATAGCATAATCGTTTTTGTTATTGTTTTTTATATCCTTTCTGAGAATATTGGTATGTAAGGAATTGTGTAGTATCTTTTACTGATAGATTTTTGGGGTTTAGGTTGTGTCAATGTAAGTGATAGGCAAACTAATTTATGAGGGAGCCCATTTGCGAACAGAAGAACAACTACTTTTTTGCTGTTTTTTTTTTTGTTTTGTTTTTTGTGTTTAGGTGATAATTTTCGCGCTCGGTTGACTAAAGTTTTAGCGCTATTGATTTTATATCTTTCTGGAGATTGGGCGATATAATATACTCGTATATACTTGTATCATTGCATGGGTTTTTGCTACCATTTTGATTCTATCTCCCCTTTTGAGTTTATAATTACAAGTACATCTAAAAATGGTATTTTATTTTCTATTTCGGATTCAATGGAAAAATTTAATCTGGAGAAATAGTTTTTAAATTAACTTAAAACTATTTATTTTTTGTTATTATTGGTTGGTATTTCGGTTACAATCGTACAATTGTCAACAAATTTGTATATAAATGGTATATGAAATAGATTTATGGGAATTACTGTATTCCATAAATCATCTTAATAAATATCTGATAAAATCGGGGCAATAGTAGATCCAATGGGACATCCGAATATTTAGATACAGTATTGATATTGGAAACATTTTGTATCCATACATAAAGCTAGTAGTTCGTTGAATTGTGTTTTGGGAATATTTGTATATTTTTCGAGTTTATTCCATTGGTGTTCTTTCATAGTTTTTATCTTAGTGGAGTGTATACTGGAAAACAATGATGATGCGTCCAACGAAACGAGTTTGAACTCTTGAGGGATTTGAATGCTTTTGAAATTTAAGGGAGTCTGTTACGCTGTATTTATTGGTGGAAATTAGTTTCAATATGTCTGCTAGATATTTTGATAACTCGTATGTTGGGGATTCCGATGGTTTCAACTGGGTTTCGTTCTTTATGTTTTTTTAATATGTGAATATAATTTTGAGAATGTTGGTGATTTTGTAATGATTCTCCAGTATGTTTTATTGTCAAAGTGATTTTGTTGTTTAAACTGTGCTAAGGTTATGTTTGTGTTAGTCATTAATTTGTGTATGTATTTTGGATACATTTGCCTTTGATGATAACAACAGTTTTATCTGTTTTTGTTATTATTATATCAGGTTGTGTTTTTCAAAATTCTTTTGTTATTCTGTTCATTTTTTGTGTATTAAAGAGTGTCTTAGTTGTACTGTTGTTATTTTTACTTTTTGTAAAGTTCAGTTTTTGGGATAACTCTTTCTGTTGTTTTTTAAATAAATATACTAGCATCAAGAAATCAGAATGAGTCGTCTGGAGCTAGCTCCCCTCTTCAGATTGGTGGAGGAAGCAAAAAAGATTATCAAACAAATAATAATAAAAAAAAAGTGTATACACACTTAAATACAGTAGTATAAAGATAAATTTAATCATTCTATCATCTGCCATATCGGCGAACAAGTTTCTGTTCCTGGTCACTGATTGTTGAATATTTGATATTTTTGAAAATTGTAGTTGTAATAGGACATCGTGGCTGATCCGAAATGCATCCTTTGTAGCAGATCCTTCAATTGTAGAGTTTTATGTTCACAAAAAATTCAGCACATTTGCAACAGCAAAAATGCAGATTTGAAACTGAAGAGACTCGTGAATTGCTTCGTAAGTTTTATCTTTTGGGTTTCCCAGGCGCTCTCATGTCTCCTGTTGGTATACCGAGATGAAGTGGCTCTATCCAACCTCCCGAAGGCAATACCTCCTTGGCATTTTCCTATTCCAAGTTCTTAAAATAAAAAAAACCTACTTTTATCCTTGATCTCCTCACTCTCCGTTCATGAAACACCAGATCCCAGCCAATCGATTCATATATGCCCTCCTATAGATAGAAACGCCTCCTTCAGCAAATCCTTCGTCATGCGTGCAACCTCCTTCTGGAATACTTTTCCCATCCCTATTCGAAAATCCTCATCCATTCTTTCCTTTAAACAACAAACCTCCGCATTCTTGTAAACAATATAAATAGGTAAATATTATTTATCATTATAAACAGTAGCTAAACTAATATCTCAATATAATTTCCTTTTGCTAGCTGAAAACTTTTAAATGTTTGCCAGATAAATAATCATAATGTGTGAACCATGTATTTATCGTCAAGGGACATTTGTCCCATACTAAAATTATTTTTTCATTTCGTATTTCATTACACTCAAAATCACTCCAATCAACCCTAAACATTATATTTCTACTATCTACAAGTCTAAGTACTAAGTCTTATCTTTTCAATTACCCGATGAACAAGAACCAGGACAAAGACAGTAAATAGAACTCATGATTTACTGATATCACAAAATATGAATCAAATCATCGTAAAATTAAGATTGGTAATCATGATATTAAATTGCAAAACCAAAACATCAAAATTACTTCTTTGGGATATTTTATGGAGTGAAATTTTAAAGTGATTGCACGACTAATTGCAGCAACTGTCATAGTATAAACTGTACATGACTTACTGTCATGGCAGTTTTTACTGTTACACTAATCCAGGCATGAAGTTGATAATACATGTAATGGTAGTGAAGCTACTGTCATGTTAACTACCACATGTATACATACACCACAGTGAACTGTCACACCATATCTACCTTATTAGTTATAACAGTAATAACTGATAGGGGGTTAACACTATTCTCAACCACTGTTGAGTTTTGGTCATTTCTAAACATAAAATTGACTCCAATAAAAATTTTTAACCTTATGGAAGTTATGGGGTTTGGCTGGTACCTGGAGTGGTCATTTTTACTATATGCCACACTACTAATTTCTAATTCGTTTCTTATATTTCAACTAATGCCACATTAAAATAATTTATTGCTAATCTCTGTTAGAATAATCACATTATCCTCCATAACATAAAAATAATTTATAGTTGTGTATATTTTTTTAAAAAACTTGATCATTTGCCCATATTCTTATACCGTCCTTAGATTTCTGCAAGCTCGTCTCATATGCGAGAAATCCTGTTTATAGATTGTCTGGGTGTTTAATTTGTTGTTTTTGAAGTCAATATACGGCTATTATGATAGTATAATAGCTAAATGCGATGTACTAATTCTGCCCATAACTTGATTATTAAGTAATTAGTTTTGTTTAATTGGTAAGTTAAATAATTAATTTAATTGGTAATTAATGTTTATTTTTTTCCCCTCTTATTTTACTTTCTTTTAAATTGTATTAATTGTTTAACATTTGGCTAATTGTATTTGAATACACCTTAATAGGCGAAGATTTGATCAATGTGTGAGTAGCATTATGAGTGTCCATTAGCACATTTTAATACTTATATTACTATCCAAATAAGATAAATCAAAAAGGGTTGACAATCATGAAATTAAATCCCAAAACCAAAACATCAAAATTACTTCTGCTAAATTCGAAGTAGCATTTTAATATGAATAAATAAGTAAAATAAAAAATAATAAACATAACACTGGATTGTTCTTTTTCACTTTTAGTACTAATTGCCTTCAACTTTATCTTTCAATTTTATTCCTTCTTCACTTGGTTTTTTTTTATTTCTTAATTTTTCAATTATTTGGCATCCTATAACTGGTTTACACGATTTCTTTTATTTTCCGATCTCATTCCTAATCATGAGAATATTCAAAATTTTCAAATAATTTGTTTATATAATATCTGAATTCTGAACATTCATGTCAGGAATGTCCCTATTTTGTCATAAATAAGATCATAACTCGATTGATATGAATCTGTATATACACCAATTAATGGATTTGCGTATACAACGGAAAAAGTTTAAAACTACCGAAATCTTAAACAAATTTTATTTATATAAGTATCAACTATTATTATATAAGTAGTATTGTTATAATATTGTCTAGTAACCGAGACACTGCATTTGACGATTTCACTGTATGTATAAAGAGGTCAAACAGTCTTTAGAAACATTATGCTATATTTAAAAACAAAAGATATATAAAAATTGTCATGTATCGACGTATAATAAATCTTATTGAATAGAAATATCGTGAAGAATGTCTTCAAACAAAAACAGTGTGCCCTCTAGATATAATAATAATTAACCGTTTTATTAAACTACTCCACCACAAACTGAACCTATTCCATATGTCATGAGGTAACACCGGTAGTTGTTCGTAACTAAACATGTTGGCAACTGGACAAAAAAATTAAATGGTTATTCTAGAAAAAATTAAATGAAAATTCAAGACAAAAGTGTAAGACTTCATGAAGTTCTTGACATATTAACACACTACAATACTTTATGTTTTTCCTTCTAGATTAACCTCTCTAAGCAATCAACCCTTTAAAGACCTAATGAAATTCAACTTTGATTTAAAAGGTTCCCGACAAAGATTTTATTTAGCTAATCTATTGTCATTATTACATTCCCCACTAAGTTTTTCTTATTTTTACTAACACAAATACAAATATTAAGCTTACTTGCAGCTCTAAGGCCGTGTAAAGCCTTACTGTAACCTGCTTCGCTTTCCTGGAATCTTATTACAATACGTCCAGCAATTGTAATACCTCAAAGGCCGCAATGAATCGGTTAGAATTATCGCCGGTTCGAATCCGCCAGTCTTTTTTCGTGTTGGGCTCAAGCATATAAACCTTCCTGGTCTGACTAGCATTGCGTGGCTTGCTGCTCTTGTTGGAATACATAAGAACATTAAACCGAATTTTCTAATTTATGAACTACATAATAACAACCAGAGCTGGATTCAAGTAATTACTACTTATTAAAATCTCTGAATACCAGTATTTCTTAAATTCAGAACTTTTAACTTCTAGGATTATATATTTTATAGGCCACTATCCCAAATGTATCCTTACTTCTCGTATAACTATAGTTATGGATTGGAATCTGGAGTTTTTTTTTGTTTTTCTTCTTATACTCATTTTTTCATGATCAGTTCAACCGGTTTACGAGTTCTATGACGTATCTTATCCTGTGTTCAATTTTACTGTATTGTTTGTCTTCAGATAATCACAAATATGGTAGGCATTAACTTGTATTATAACCTTCAGCGTATTAATGATAATCATTTTATTATGTTATTACTTGAAGTCAACATCTTATAACATTTTTATAGAACTATAAAAGTAAAATGATTAGAGCTTATTTTTGGCACTTGCGAACATCGCATCCCTCTTGAATTACTGTTTTCACTTACTTGGTACTTTCTTGTACAATTGTAAGGTGGAATGTTTTTTAAAGTTTCTAGAGCAAGTTGTTACCTTCCTCACCTATTGCAAGGAGGTCAAAAAGGGCGCCCTAATCATTACGCGGGAATGTATCCTAATAGATGCCTGTGTGGTCTCTTCCAGAGGCGATTTGCCATTTGACTTGGAGGTGGCGGCCGAGATAAAAGGAGACGCCACACGCCAATAAAATGATTTAGGGGTGAAACCTTTTTAAAATATCCTCAGCCCCTGGCGGCAACACCTCAGACCACCCCGCAAGCCTCTCCTAATTACATCTTCATCCCCACCCAACCCATTTTTTCATTCTTGCATTGACTGAGGTGGAAACTATCGCTCCGCCGCTGGCTAAATACATACCTTTCTCTGTAATGGGCTGTGTTTTTGTATACCACAGTCTAACTCATCATAATTTAAGATTAAGGATACAGGCGAAAAAAGCTTTTTTTCTGAAATTCTTCATTCCTTTGGCAATGACAAGGAATCTGGTGAATTCAGGTATTAATATTAGTAATACCAATACAACTAAATTTTGATCTGCTTCTTTTTGAAAATTTTCAATCAACATTGCTGATAATTGGCAATGATTTACTTAACTGTAATGTAACGAGTTTATTTTATTCTAAGCGCATTTTATGACTCCTCACCATGTTCTCTGGCACTAGAGTTATAGGTTGTGAAAGCTTAAGCAAATGAAAACATTGATAATTGGCAATGTATTGATAATTGGTTTGAGAAATCAAACATTAATGTTAAAAATACATCAGTTGAAAAGTAAAGATTTTTAAAATTTGTTAGTATACTATTTCTTTTCAATTTTATGTTTCTCAAAATTTTAGTTATCTCTTTTTGTTGTATAGCCCTGATGAAGAAACTCAGGTCGAAACGTCGGCATGAATAAATAATTTTTTGTTTATTTCTGTTATTTTTTGCTAACCGCACCCCACGACCATCTACTCCAATTCGTTCTCTTCTGTCTGTGTGAGAGATTCCAGTTCGAGGCAGGGGAGGGATACCTTTTTGGCCAATTGGTATTGACCATGACCATGGCATGGCATGGTCATTTTGCGGACTATTTTTTCGTGTTCTGACCCCAATACCAATATGCAGAATTCGGGCATTCAGTGCGGTCCCTTCGTGATATCAACAACTGTGTTATACTCGCTTTCTTATAAATGTTTTTTTCGATAGTTAACATCTGTAGTGCTAAAACGGCAGTATTTTGATGAAACTTTAAAAAAATGTCTCCTTGAAATTCTCTTCCCATACAAAAATTGGCGAGACATAATTAAAAAAAAAATAACGAAAATTAGTAGGTTTTTTTTTTATTGCATAATTCAGAAAAAAAGCCTATGCAAAACCTCACTGAAACATTTAAACCATAATTAACTTCTCTAATGAAAATAAATCCTAAAAATCAGTCTTCTTATTGTATTTGCTTATTTAAAAGAATTATCGATTTTTATTCTATAAAACATATATTTATATTTGTGCTTAAAACATACTTCAGTAAATATTTTGTTTTATTATGTAATTTATTTGTATATTTTATTAATTATTATAAGCAATACAGGGTTTCATATATATATTTTTTAAGTTTAACATCCTGTCAATCGTTTCAAACAAATGATGACCTTTTCTACATCTTTTACTCATTCATGATGCCTTATGTGTCATTGACACTAACATAAGTTATAATGTATCAGATTTAATTAATTATTTATTTCGTTAAGCTTGCCTCAGGAAAAATAATACATCTATAAACAAAATAGTGACTGAATTTACTTATTGAAGTGATAAAAAGAGGTAAAACAAATTTAAAACTTCACTTCATGATCCTATTGAGCCACAAACTAAGCATTTCCTTGTTAGAATCGGTTTTAATCCAGCCTGAGACGTTTTTCATTTTGTGGTGGACCCTCGAAATAAATCTCACCTTTCCCACTCAGGGTGAAGTAGGTTCTAACCTGTAGAATAACCATTCTTCCTCCCCTAATTCCGTAAAATATAAGAACGTAAGACTCAAAATAAAATTCACTTTTCTCAAAATGAAATCATTTAAAAAATTAACTTAGCAGGGCAGTATAGCCATCTCAGAAATTAATTCTATGAAAATTATTAATGTCATATATTAGATAACAAAGAGTGGCATCTTATTGTTTTTTTAATAGCTTTGCTAGTTTCTAATTCGTTTATGTAGTGGCTGTCAATACATGTTTATCTACTTAATTTTCATTTTCTTTGCATGTCGATGTGATAATTTTTTTAATTAAATTTGATTTGTCATAGCTGTTTTTTTTCTGTTTTATCAAAACATTAAAATGTTTTTGTTTTGTTTTTTTTAAAAAAGTTATATTTGAGTGACATTGGCTTGTTTTATTCTTGCTAACTCTCAAATGCTTTCAATTGCATTATCAAATATTACTGAAAGCGACATTATTACCCAAACGTTGTTCTAGTGCAGAGAAGCTAACTTCCCACGCCCATCCTTGCCATTCCATAAATCTTTGTTCTGAGTGTTGGATAAGGTAGATACAAAGGTGAAGTGTATCCGGTCGGTATAATGTCGAAGGTTGGTGTGAAGTAGGGAAGCACAGATTTACATCGGCCCTCTAAAGTGTAGGTCCCCCAGGTATAGGTTTATAGCTCCTTTTCAATGGGAGGTCCGCCCATTCATCTTGCTCGGCTTTTCACACTTCTACCACAGGCTCCTGTGTCCTCTCCTTTATCTTCATTCTGTCTTTCCTTTTCCTGGCGGTATCACGGACGAGGAATGCCTGCTGGCGATGGTTATCATTGGAAGAAAACCATTTGTCAGGGATGTAACTAATAAGGTATTGACTAGTGGCCTTATGTAAGATACATTAAGTGTAGGAATATCACGGGTTTAGGGCATACATGTTTATCCCAATCATAATCTATTCAACTTTCAATAATAACGAAGACCAATCAATAATTTTAAACTACATTTTCATTTTTTAATTTTTTTCTATATAAGAAGATGGTCAGGGTTAAGGTCAAAAGAGAAACAACGTTCCGACGTTTCGCCCCACTTTGCAGGGATTCATCAGGGCTGTTCAACCTTTACCTTTGAACAGCCCTGATGAAGCCCTGCAAAGTGGGGCGAAACGTGTGAAAATAAATAGCTGTAAACTATTTTTGTTTCTCTTTTGACCGCAATCCTGACCATTTTATATATCAATTTTTACGGTCAACTATATATACATATATATTAATTTTTATCGAATTCCAGTAGCTATAAGTCATGCTTGATGGATTTCAAAGGGAATTTATTCACTCAAGATGTACTATTTCCTAACCCATTTCAGCTACCTAATAGAGAAAAGAACATTTAAAAAAAAATTATGTATTTTTCTATCTCGAATGAATGTTTTATTTTCCATACACCAACTGATACACTATATACATCTATATCAATTATAATAAAATATCAACTAATACATCATACAACTTGATATTAATCTAGAAATCAGTAAGACAACGGTAGAAACTTTCCAAATAGCTTCCGAAACTGTTCCTCCTGATGATTAATGTTGAACAACGACTTAAACAAATTAGGATAAAAGCAGAAAAGAGTAAAAAGAAGGAGGAGGAAGAGAAAAATTAACTAAAGAGTTACATTCTGTACCAATGATTTTTGTACCTTTACAAATAACGAGTGTTTTTCTTTGGCAATTTAAGTCACAAAAACTTTCTCTACAAGATTAGCTATCGGCGGCGATCTTCTCGACAAAGACCCTTCAATATGAAAATATGATTCTGGTTACAAGAGTGTAATTGAAAACCCCGATAATATAGTGAATGTAAATGATGTCGGAGAAAGAGACGTTAAACGAATCCAGGAATACATCTTCACTAAAGATGAAAGTGAGAAAAAATTCTCCGAAGAACGTTAAAAATTCTTAATGAGGTATAGATAGTTGACCATAGATTCATGATTGGAGAGGTTTGTCAGGGGGGGGGGAGAGTGCGGTCAGCAAAGAACACCATACATAAACTAAACCATATTTATTTATTTTATGCCGACGTTTTGACCTGAGTTTCAGGACTTCATCAGGGGTTATGGCGTAGAAGGTCGGCCTAAAACTCACTTAGTTATTCCAGTTGTAGGCCTACCTTCTACGCCATAAACCCTGATGAAGACCTGTAACTCAGGTCGAAATGTCGGCATAAAATAAATAAATATAGTAAACAAAACCGTTTATTTATGTTGTTCTATGCTGACCGCACCCCCCGACAAACTTCTCCAATCGTTAAAAATTCTTAATTGCTATTAAATCTTTTCTTACGAGAAAAATAACAGTCAAGATTAGTTTGTTTACAATTTCTTTTTACTTAAATAAAAATGTTTTTTCCTAATATAATTTTTTTTATTAAAAAAAATTTTTTCAAGGATTGTTCCATCTTCAAGGCATTTGACGCTCACCTACTAGTTTTCAGATTCAATTTAAATTTTTTACTGTCTGTTTTATTTTGGATTATGGCATGGAAGCAGCATAATTAAGAGCCACTCGAGTGAAAATCCTTAAAAATCTGTTTCTATTCAGCTTCCTCTGTTAAGCTCTAGTGTTGCTCTACTTTCTTGCACCCGAAGACATGCATTATGAAAGCTCTCTATTGAATGGCAATATCCAAACAGAATAATTAGGCCAATGAAAAACATTCAAGGAGCATCTTGGATGCATCGACAACTTTTTTTCAAAAACAAGGAGAGAAATTGAAAGTGAAAAGAATCGAAACTCTGGAAAAAGAAAATGAAATGTATTTGGTCACAAGAACAAGAGGAACCAGAATAGGCCTGTAGTATTAGATCCAGGTAAAGCTGGAAATTGTTTTAATAGAAGTATTCTACCTCTAATACTTAGGAGGAACTAACTACCATTTATCTTCGAGTAGGAGTAGTAGTTTCGTGATATTTACCAAAATAAAGTCACGAAATGATGGCACCTAGTTGTTCGGATAACACTTTTGGTTTGTGAGCTAGGCTGTTCACGCTCGCACCCACAGATCATTTTGTGAAACTTGGTTTTTTGGACTCAGAGGACCTCAAAATGTGTATTTCTGTTGGTAACTCGAATTCGAAATTGTACTCGATCACAATACTTTCCCTTACTATATATTCTATGAATAGGTAAGTCAGGATTAAAAATAATAAAATTGTTATACTTAGTTTTAAGTGAAATCACCGATTTCTCTGATGTTGAAGACTTGTGATGGCTGAATAGTGCCATTCTTATTTTCATCTACACCCTTCTTACTTCAGTTTCATCGTTCAGCGGATATGGACGTAGATGGAACTTCCTGGAAGTTCCTCCTTTAAACTTCACCTCCTTTTTTTTCGGTTGGCTTATTAACCTTTGAGATCTTTTACCGCCTCTGCCAGCTTCCTCCACCTTTCTTGAGCGCTGGATTTTTAGTTTTTTACACGGTGTTCAGCCGCATCCTTCTTTATACTATCCATCCATCTGAGTTATACTCTCCCTCTTGTTAAGTTACCTAAGACATTGGCGTCGATATTTAGGAAGAAAGAGCCTATCTGGTGGCTTTTTGCTTGTTCTGTACATTGTAACCTCTTTGCTTTCATATGACGTGAAATCGATTGATATTGTTTCCTTATCCTACTTTGGAACCAGTACGATCCTGAGAACTTTACGTCAACATATCACATTCAATCAAGTACTACTAATAATTTAATATAGTATAATACTTAACAATTTTAATTATTTCTTTTATTTTAGAAAAATATTATAGAAACTAAAGGATTCTATTTTAATTTAGCTAAAGTGAATTTACTTATAAGACTGAAAAAAAGTTGCACCTTAACACTGTTTGGTAACATTACAAGACATTGTAAAGCAATTCTCATTCTATCAATAAAATTCTCGAAGCAGTGGCTTAGACTTTCAATCCATTCGAAACAGCAACAGTTCCAAAGCTAACATTCCTTTAAAAATGTAAGCCCAATGTACAGTAATTATGATTAGGTTATTTGGGGCCTCTTTTTAAAAGCTCTTCTTAGAAGAGATTCCAAAGGTAGTAGTTCAAACTTGGAGAACGGTCCAACAACTTTAACAACAAACTTATTAATTTATTTAAAATTTTACTTCTTTTTTTATTTTTCAGAAAATAGAACTAGGCTATACATATGTTAACATTAATTGAAGTTAATATATATTAACAGTTGTATTTAATATAGTTGACTACCTTGCTATATCTATGCATAATTCTTTTTTTGAATAAAATCATGGGTATTTGCCACGAGAGACAGAAGCTGGTTATGAAACCTTTAGGTTACTGGGCATAAAAGCTGCGTCTCAAATAATTCATACAAGAAAATGATGTAAAATAAAATAAATATCAGTGATGATATCTATAGGGACAGCTGGGCTGAACTGTAAATCAGTGCACAGGTACCCCAGGGGGCCTACACGTGTGCAGCTATTATTCCCCTCGTCGAGGAAATAAAGATACTTCCTCCGTTGAATGGGTTGTTCGGGTTAGCTCAATGGAGGCTTGTCGGTCATCATTAGCTACACTGACCCTCTCCTCCTCCGTGTGGTCCTTCTTGCCCAGCTACTGTCCTTTGTGCCTTCTTCAGGATGTCTTCTTGTAGCTGTCACCAGAGTTGTACTCAATGGGCAGGGTCTCTATAGGGCTAAAGACATGTAAGTGGTCATCAAAAGATCTGTAGTCTTGGTGAAATTGTTAACGATCATTTAGTATATCATATAGAAATTTTTCAACCCATCCTGATAAACGGGATATTTATAAGTTTTTATCTTTATTTTGTTGGGATTTTTCTTTATATACTCCCTTTAATGTGACATTTTATTTTAACAAAGATGAAGAAAATATCCGAGTCCTCATAGAGTTCTGTAAGTTGTAATTGTGCCCCAGCCGTTGTTTTTGCAATAGTAGCATTTTTGTTCCAAAAAGCAAGATTTTGGCTAATATTTGTGAAACTGCTACTCTTTCGAGAGCATCTGGAATCTCATATGAGATTATTTCATGTCCCTATTCACTAGTTTGTCTAGAACAAAAATATGGAGGATATAATATACAATTTTTTTTTTATAATTTATTTATTGCTACATACATCAAGTAAATTTGCTGTAAGTGCTGTAATTACATGATATAAACATGTGGAGAATCTACCCATTGATAGAACTCCAAAATATTTCTAGAGGTGAAGATCTCGAGGCCATCTTTTT
The DNA here is from genome assembly GCF_000696795.3 of Halyomorpha halys. Taxonomy (NCBI): domain Eukaryota; kingdom Metazoa; phylum Arthropoda; class Insecta; order Hemiptera; family Pentatomidae; genus Halyomorpha; species Halyomorpha halys. The sequence continues at coordinate 332,949 of NW_027105487.1, forward strand.
CTCAGACGCCTAGGAGGATTATTAGGTGATGAAGGAGATGCCAGCTTGGAAACGAGTTGGTTTGGGTGGTTGGGAAGTTTATCATGGAAGGATTGATATCTGGTTCTGGACAGTTTGTCATATGCTGGAATGAGTTGTACCCACTGCTATGAGCACCCGTATTGTCTAATAGGCCGGGTAAGGTGATAAATAAATAAATAATAAATCCGGGTTATGCCAAATCGGCAACATATGGGACATTGAGGTCCTGACGGATGGCTTGATTTGTCACTTGAAAGTAAGAAAAATTAAGGATTTTAAGAAGGATTTTGTGCTGTAAGGATTGGTTTCGGGAGGAATTTGATGGTTTGGTGGTGTCCCATAGCTCAACTTCGAATGTCCAGATAGGCCTGTAGTCATGTAGATCAGTTTTTTGTAATGGATTGGAAGTTTAGACCGTTTGTCTAGTAAATAAAAAAAATTTGAAAGATCGAAACGTATGAACTTAACAAATAGTTGCACGAGTTATACATGAACGCCCTATGTACCATTTACAATGCGGTCAACAATCAATGTACAATTTATTCGACAAACTTGAAAAACTTTCGAAAAAATTTCTATTCTTTTTGTACTTATAATTCTATAAATCTATTTACGAAGCATTACGTAACCCATTTAAATTCGCAATATTGTTTCTAATTCCCTATCAGCTTTCCTAGTATAGACGCAAACTGAACATCACAAACATAAACCATGACAACATAGGGCGTGGTTGGAATTGTATATCTAGGAGGTCGAGATCTCTTTAAATTAATTAAAAATACGCCCAACATAAACCTACTCACAGTGGAATGCGAAAGTAAAAGCATTCGCAGTAATTATCCATTCTAATTTACTCGTTAGCGGATTAAAGGTTGGAGACTGTTTGCGGCACTAGTATGGAATCCCATTGTACGTATTTATCTGAAACCATATTTCATTCTTTCATATCAGTAAATCCTTTGTGAGACGGGGAACATAAATTTTTCAACAGATCAACACTTTCCATTTCAATTGCAATAAATTACATTGTTAATCACTTATCAACTTTACTGCATTTATTATCTTCACTTAACTACTTATGTATAAGTAAGGGAAAGTATTTTTACGTTGTAACTTTTATAAATACTCTGAGGCGCCTGAAAAGAAGATGGCCAGGTAAAAATGTTATTAGAGTGCTACCAAAGTTTCTCTACATTCCTGTATCGTATCACTATGATCTTACATCAAATTTGCTATATATATAGTTGTATATGTTAATAAATAAATAATTTTTTTTTTTATTTATTGATATTTACAACTGTACATAAATACATCAAGTAGATTTGAAGAAATCATGATGGAATGGTACAAGCATGTAGAGAAACTACCCAATGGTAGCACTCTAAAAATATTTTTACAATATAAGGTCTCGAGGCAATCTTATTTTCAGACGCCTCGGAGGATTGTCCGGAATAAAAGAGGAAGCAAGATTAGAAACTAATGGGTTTGAGTGTTTAGGGAGTTTGTGATGGAAGGATTGATATCTGGTTCGGGCTAGATCGGTTACAAATGGAATATTAAGGTCTTTGTGGATGATTTTAATATAAATAAATAATAAAAATAAAAAAATATTCTTTCATATCTCATTTCGGCACCACTTAATCGTTTGTTTTTTTTGTGTGTGTGTATTTATCCAGTTGTATTCCCTTCCCTGAGATATATGGATAGATGAACCATTAGTGGAAGGTTTAATGTTGATAAAAACAGTAACATTCCCTGATCCCAATGAACCAAGTAATCCTTCTTCATCTTCACATTTATAACCATTTTTCTCTTACAATCTGTTCCAACCTTATTGGGATATCAATCAAGCCACGATCAATTACCTTTCCATTATTTTTCCATCAGAACTCGAAGGATAAATCACTCTTTTCGATGCAACTTTCTCGTCTCTGACAGGGAGCCATAAAGCAGGCTAGAGGTAAGGATTTATTTGATCGAAAGAATTTATTCCATGGTATTATAAGATGATATAGTTCAAAATAAAAAACACAATCGTCTAACCTATTTTAAAATTACTGAAAATTTCCGAACTGTTGAAAGTCATACTGTAATATAAGTATAATTATTAATACAAACTGCTGTAATATAAGTATAATAAGAGACATCATGCTATAGGAAACTGATTTTCATTCCCCAAGGATCCTCACACTTTTTTTTAAAAAACTTATTTTCAATAAAATCTTTTGAGGTTAAAAACTTCCAATTTGAATGTATTTTATTCTGGATTAACATAATGTTGCACTACGTTACGGGACTATTGTCCCATATTCGTGTACTTTAATAAACCTACAAATAACAATAATTCACTATAACAACAAACCTTATCCATGTGTATTTATAATTCATATAATTATATTTACCTCATAATAACAGTGTAAAGCAATTTTTTTCAGGCCATGTAGATAATGACATAATTTCCTTTGTGAAATTAAAAGTTTGACTTATTATGAGATAAATATGAATTATAAATACACATGGAAGAGGATTGTTGTTATAGTGAATTAATGTTGTTTGTAGGTTTACTATAGTATATGAATATGGGACAGTAGTCCTGTAACGTTGTGCAACATTATGTTAATTTAGAATAAAATACATTCAAATTGGAAGTTTTTAACCTCAAAAAATTTTATTGAAATTGATTCACCAGACTTCCTAAAAAGAAAATCCAGAGTTAAAAACTTATGTTTTTGCCCAGTCTTACCTATTGAAGAAATTATTGCAGATGTTTATCACATGAGTTTCTTGTTTTGTTTAAATTTAATTTAAATGAAATTGATGGTATCAGTTTAAAATACAACTGATCATCACAATTTTGTTAAACTGATATTTCTAATCGATTATTGGAGCATATTTTTAGATTAAATTTGAAGCTATTAGAGTGCTACCAATGGGTAGTTTCTCTACACACCTGTAACCCTCAATTTTAACTAAAATCAAATTTACTGAATGTATTATATAATATACAGTTGTAAATTTCAATAAAGATATTTAAAAAAAAAATTGAACCCAGAATGTCAGGAACCATGTCGGAATCCCTATTGCAACAACCATACTTATTTATATGCTAGCTTTGGTCATCTCACCAGGCAATAGGTAAAAGTGTTCAAGTGGTATTTTTGTCGTTTTTTTTTCTATCTATCAGTGCTTGGGTCAAATATAAGCTTCTGTATTGACAAAGAAGTGAAACCAATTATAATTATAAAATATAAAAGAAATTATAACTAATAACTATGTAACTTGGTAAAAGAAAGATCAATTTTAATCGTTTTTGAGAAAAATCTGTTTCAATGCTCACTGGCCTTTATTTATTTTAATGTAGATTTGACATTAAAAAAGTCTCAATATTGAAATCTAATAAGATTAAAACATTGACCTTAATGTCATTTATTACTCCCATATTTTTTTTTTCAAATTTGAGCTATCAGTTATCATTCCAATTGCTCACTTTTACCTCTAGCCTCACGACATGATCAAGTACATATATAAGTAAGTTGTTATAATTAATAATAATGTTATAGATAGTATAGTTGTAGGTAGTATATGGATGTTGGTATATTTGTTGTTATATATATGTTGGTACGACCCCAATATGGATCCTAACATTCTGGCTTCAAATTTAATCTAGAAATATGTTTCAATAATCGATTAGAAACATCAGTTTAACAAAATTGTGATTATCAGATGTATTTTAAAACTAACACCATCAATTTCACGTCTAAATTAAATTTTATAAAAAGCAAGACACTCATATGTCAAATATCTGTAATACCTTTTTAAATAAGTAAGACTGGGCTAAAAACTTATTGTTTGTAAAAAAAAAAAATTGTGGGGCTCCTTGATGAATGGAAAATATTTTTCTACAGTGTGATGTCCCTAATTATACTTATATTACAGTATGACTTTCAACAGCTCTAAAATTTTCAGCAATTTTAAAATAGGTTAAACAATCGTATTTTTTATTTTGAACTATATCACCTTATAATTTCAAGGAATAAATTCTTAGCCCTATTCTGTTTTACGGCACATCACTGTCGCATCTAAACCGACGACGTGTACTATCACTTAACAATCTGCCCATTATAAGTTGCGATCCTCCCTAGAGATAGTTACAATACGCATTATCAGCTACCTTTCATTGACATGAGGTGCATCCAGGCTAAACTTCCCCATGTTACGCAAACATAACTGACCTGGTATGATAGCTAGCCGGCAGACGCCAGATCGTACTTCCGCACACCTGTTGTTTACGTTTTGGGCCACTTAGGAGGACTCCACTTAGTGGCCACGTGCCGTCGACGTCTCTATTAGTCTCCAGAACTCCTCATTTTGGACAAAAATAGATTTACCTACTGGCTTTACCGAGAAACGGAACCATAAGATATAGGGAGAAGGAAGTTTGTGTTTTCATCAGCTTATTTTTACTTCCCGTCTCAAAATTATATTTTTTTAACCAGTAAACAAAGTAGAGGATATATTAAGAAATAATACATCCATACAATTCTGAATTTTTTTATTTGTTATATTTTATATCCGCAACTGTTATGTATTTGAGCATGAAGAACAGATCTGCTGTCCGTAAAATTACGTTGAGAATGACATGAAAAGCTTAGAGAAAAATAGCAACCAGTGGTACCCATTTATATGGCTTAATTTTCTTAACTTTTTTTAACAGTCGCGTGTCCATGTTTTTCGTTTCCTCCTCACGTTCTTTGGCATTTCAGTCATATAACTAGTAAGTTGTTAGTCATCAACCTTCTGAATATGCTAGTATCTGTGGCGGATTCAATTATTGTTTTTAGAGAAGTTGCAAAAAAAATTTTTTTTACAATATTTTAACTTTATAAGATTAATTTGATCCTTTTAATTTTAGTATCGACCAAAAAAAAATTGATTTTATTTTGAATTGGATGATTTCTGTCACGAAACTTGTAAGGGCTGTCACAAATTAACCCTAAACTACGGTACAAATTACAGGGAAGGTCAATGACCAAATAATTTTTTTTTGTCAGATGTGCCACTAGCAAATTAGCGACATGCGTATGATACTGAACCGATTTGTTTCACTAACTGGCAGAAAAAAAATCAAAGGCAATAATCAAAATAGGTTAACTCTTTTTGAATTAGCGAGTTTACGTTTCAAGCTAAGTAGGCCAAACATTTATTTAAAAAATCCCTCCGCAGTTTTTCTCCAAAACTAACGTAATCTCAAGTGATTATGATGCTCAAATGTTAACATTATTATCCACCCATTTTCATTTTTTTTTTTTTTAGGGTTGCAAAGATGATTGAAAACTGTTTAATTTCTATTAGTTGAGTGATAAAAAAATAATTTGAAAAATAAAGTATTGTGCAATGAATTGAACCTTGTTTCTTTTCAAGTGATTATAACTGCTCAAAGAGAGGTTGACGTTCTTCCATCCCTTTCAATTTGGACGATATAAAACACGGCGTAGTATGTCTGCAATTTCGGAGCGCCCCTGAAGTAATCCAGAGATGAGTTGTTTTTTCTACTTTTTAATAGCTCAAATTTAAAAAAAAAATCTATTTAAATATTAAAAACACTTATGAGTTTTCTAATTTAAAAAAAAACATTAAAATTTTGAATTTAAGATTTTATGTATTCGTTATAACCTCTTAACAAAATTATTATTGTACTATTGTTTTTTCTAAATTTACATTGAGATTTTTATTTAAAAAATACAGTAATAAATAAATATAAATATGTAATGAAATAAAACTGAGACTAAAAGGATCTACTTTATTAAATAAAAAGGAATATTTAAATCTTTACAGTTACAACTCATGAAGGGTTGGGGGTACTGTATTTTTAAGTACTGCTATTAGATCAGCGGTTGTATAAGGACGTGATTTGGTCAGAATCATGCTCAACCGCCAGATTTTTACCCCAAAGGGTGCCCACTTTATGAGGCTGAATAGACAGACCTAGGAGGGCTCCCGAACACACAGAGCTGACTTAAGTCAACAGTGAAACAGAAAATACTTTTCTTTCACAACCAGATTCGAACCTCGGTGATTTGAGTTAGTAGTACAGTATCTTACCAATGAGCTATCCACTCCGTTTAATTATAATTGATAAATATAAACAGCTCTAAATATTAAATCAATATTCATAAAAATAAATAATATTTAAAATACCTTGAACTGTGGTAATTTCAATACAATTTTTTTTTTTTTTTTTTTTTTTTAAAACCCCTTCAAAATTTTAATGGCATTTATAAACAATGAACTTTCTCCTTTTTCTGTAGAACATCTACATTCTAAGGAGTCTTTTGGAGTGTATTATTTTTGTTGTCAGAATTTATAAAAGAGTGTAATGTGTTGGGGCACACATTATTTCTGAATTTAACAAACTTAAATTCCTTTTTTCATGACTTATTTCTACTATAAGTCCATTTCCCCTAACTTTTAGAAAAATACAATTAAAGGTCGTCTTTTGAAAGAAGTGAGAACTCTTTTTTTAAATGAGAGAATTTTTAATTGTATTTATCTTAAAGTTAAGGGAAATATACATAGCACTAGTGTGAAGTAAGCCATCAATGATTGTAACTTAAAACTTCATCCACTCATGTCTTCAATTAACGTGATAAATTCCTGAGTCGTCGGTGTTCTGTAAAAAGCTAGAATCCAAAAATTTTCAAGAGTGTATTATGTACTTTGTCTGGTATGGAAAAATGTTTTTTGGGTGAAAACGTATAATATAATTACATTTTTGAGAACCTAAGAGTGTCCTGACTGTATTTCAGAAAATTAAACTAATTGGTATGACTAATTTTTCTATTCCAGAAAAAAAATTTGATGAATTTACCATTTTATACGAAACACGGATTTCTAATGAGTGTTAATGCTTCGAATTTTTTATCCGAAATCTCGATAATTTAGAAGAGGCGAGAAAACATGATGGTTTGAATTTTGAATCGGAACTTTTTTTTTTTTTTGTATCTTGTTGATAAATTCTTTTCCGAAACAACTAGGATCTTTAATAGGTTTCTTTCTTCCAGGTTTCGGAGTTTTTATATATATCCTGGAAAATAGAATCAAAGCGTAACAACTTAATAAATTAAAGACCTCGAAAGAAGGAAATAAATGCTATTTTAAACACAGCATCAACCACCCCAATCGGGTTGTTTCTGACTAAGGACTATTTCAGGCTAGGAGCTAATAAACTGCGCCACCCCTGTGAGCTGCCCTGCCTCTACGAGCCGGCAATACAAACAGCCTGTCTTCAATCATTTACATCTCCTTCAATTTATTTCTGCTTTCTGTTTCTCAGTATACCAGGGTTAGTGCATGTTTATTTGGTATATGTAGCTAAGTAGCCTCCATGCTTCTTCTTTAACAACCATGCTCGGCAAATAACAGAGTCTCTAGTGAACCTCACATAACCCTGATATATTATTTCTCAAAGGTTTGAGAATAATAAAATATATTATTTTATCTCCGTGCGCCATACTCCCTTAATAATTCATTGAAATCAATGATTGACGCATCATTCTTATTACCTTTTCCTCCGATATAGAAAAATAATTAATTTTACCGATAACCTTTTATGGCGATAAGGCAGTCAATAAGAGGTCTCACTCATCCATATTTCGATCATTTATAAAGTTAGGGAAAAGACATAAAGTTTAGTGGAATCAATATCTCAAAAGAAAAAGAAAGATAAGAAATGAAATTAAAATATAATTATTATATATTGAAAATATTAACCGATTTTGTTCCTTCGTTTTATTTTTTTTTTTAGGTTTTGGCCCCCAATGCCTATATAATAATGATCATTATTAGCACAACGTCCTGGACTTCTATATTGTTCTCACCGTATACTTTTATTTTGTTTGTGTAAAAAGATAGTTAGAAATTAAACGATGGCCAAATTTTGAATTCTAGAATTATTTTCATAAAAGAAAATTGGCTGTCAAAATTCTACTTTTTGAACGATTTGCCTCTGTGTTGTACAGACAGTGATGGCTGACTTTTTTGTAATGAGGCTGATATTTTTTTAATTACTTTTTGAAAGTAAAATAACTTTCATTACGTAACCTTCGGCAAATTATCATTCATACGACAACCATCAGAAATTCTCTGCCAAATTGAGCATTCATTCATCCAACTGTAAAATACTAACTTTTCAAAGAGAGATAAAAATTATTTAATAAATCACTATTTTATTATATTGAGGTGTAGCTTTTTAAAATAGTATGAGAACATACGTGTCGATATCGAAATATCGTGTACAAACATGGAACAACGTCTAAAGCGGTTAGTTTAGAGTTATTTTACAATTTTATTTTAATACAAATTTTATATTCAACAGTTTATTGTTATTTAGGCTCAGATCTGAATAATCAGAAAAAGCTAATAAAAGAAATTAATAGGATAATCATGGCAGCCAACAGAGCCTATTATTGTCAAAATAACAAGAATAGACCAAACAAGACTAGACAAAATGTTAATCAGTCTATTCCTTAATTACTAATTAAAAATATGAACTTTCACTGCTACAATGATAAACCAGCTTAAGATATTGGAGGAAAAGCTTTGAGGAAAATTTATAGTGTAGTTTTTAATAATATGGGAAACGTAAAGAGGCTTCAATGAAATGAAGAATTGAATCTGTTATACAAGGTTATTCATTATGACCGATTTATAATGGCACGTCAAATACAATGGTGAGTAAGCTCCCAGCATGGCTCTATAACTGGAAAAGGGAGAGTTGGGTGAGGACAAAGATATTGGCTCCATGACGTCAAGGAAGGTCTCACTAGATGAAGACAGTAGGGCTGAAATAGGGGGGAAGGAACATTATTGAGGAAGAAGCTAAGGCACACTCCGTGCTGAGGTGTAACGTATTGAAGTAAAGTAATATGAGTGTGGATTTCCATATCTGCTGATATCCATTTCTTAATTACGCCAATCAAGTGGCTTACTAATTAACATTGTGTCTGTGGCTAAGTGCAACAACAACCAATGTCCAATTTTTATATTCTGAAACATCAACCAGAAGGTTTTCCGAAACATATGCTGTAGTATAAATCAATAGCAACTGATTGTTTGGGAAAATTGTTATTGCATCTAATAGTTTAAACTTTGAAAAGCAACTTTACATAAAAAACAAGAAACCTCTACCTGTGGATATTGGTTGCTGTTGTACTAACACTGTTGTACTACCCACCCAGTTGATATGTTGTACTTAGTATTTACTATGTACTTTTCCCATTGGACTATACATCTTTCAGAATAGACAGGAACTTCCTGATCTGAAATCTGGTTACAGTAACACAGCACCTGACTGTCAGGGTTGTGTAAACAGTACCTGGTCCAGGGGAGGATGGTTCGTCGCAGTTCTCCTTTATGGCTTTATTGGTCCTGTACTGGCGCCTGCGTCGGGGGTGGCCCAGACTTGGGGCTGCGTAGACTATCTGACTCAACGAGGTAGCTTCTTAAAAAACTTGAAAGGGTCGAACAACTTGGGCAAAACATTGGGAAGAAGATGACCTTAGAGAATACACGCCCCAACGTGTACAATATCATAGTAAAAGTGACATTAAAAAATTTCGAATTGACTAATTTTACTGTCGGATTGAAAGTTTGGCTCCAAAAAGATTACTCCATACAGAGGAAGCTAAGAGTTACATTTATTATTTTGTGGCAAAAGAAAAAAAATGATTCTTTTGTTTTCTTTACCAGACACTAGTAGCTCTCATGTTATTCAAATGATGGTGCTATATGTCTGATTAGTACTTTTTTCCCTCAACCTTATTTAGTAGAAAAAAAAAATTGCTTAAGTATTCACACTTATGTTATGTCGTCTGAAAGTTATATTGTTAAGTGAAACTACTGCCCTAATGTTGTAGGAAAAATTAAGTAAATTTATCAAAAACGATTATTTCACATCACTTGCACTTCTTAGTCTTCTTTTTACAGATTCCCAAAAACTTTAAAAATAGAAGCTTTTCTTTGCAGTAAACTCTTCAGTTGTAACTTTGACGAACTTTCGATTTCACTTAGCGGTAGGATTTGTAGGAATGTTGGAAACTACAAATATGCAATCAATATTATCAAGAAAAAAATATATATACTTTTTTGACAAAAATAATCTAATTTATGTAATTCAGGTCCCCGAAATGAGTGTTCACTTTTATTTTCAAAAAGGTTTTGTTCATTTTTTTTTAAACGAGAATATTTTCATAGAATCTTAGAATTTGTATCTTTTTTTAAAGCTTATATCACAATACTCTTACAAAAACGTTTCCTTCAGAATTTTTACAATAGCAGTGCTGTTGAGATTTTTATTTTTGCAACTTTTGTAATAATAGTTCTTCCAAGAACTTTTACATAAAATTTCTGTACTTCATAAATTCTCTATAGTACTTTATAAAAAGAACTTTTAGAATAAACGTTTAGGTAAATAGTGTTGTAAATGAATTGACATGTACAGTAAGCATTAATTATTTGGTATAGATATGATTAAAAATTAACCATATTCAAATTCTATTGGCTAATCAATGTTCATGTTTACGCGTAAATAATTTTCTCATTTCTCAGTAGCACTAAACAAGTAGTTCCCTGACCCTAGTCAAGTAGTTTCTTATCACAATATTTGCATACTACAATAGACGTGGCAGGGAATAGCTATGGAAACAGATTGACAATAGGTTAAATGGAGAAAAGATTTGCAGGAGAAAAATGGTGTGACAAATGCTTGAGCAGGAACGGTAAACATTCTAACGAGATTGCATTACGAAAGGTTGTTCTAGTTCACTAGTATTGGCATTCTTCTCAAACTTATTTCATGGGGTTTAAACCAGTCTCTAGGTTATTTGTGATAGGAAATGAATCTTTAAATATGCAACGTGCACAAGCAAAGAGATAAGGATGTTCATGAGAAGTCAGTCGGCTGAGTCATTCCTCCTGGTCCTGACAGGAGCTGTAATCCAATGCAGCAGTTCAACAAAGCTCTGCAATAAGTGAAGTGAGCGGGTGAAGTGAGCTTCTATAACCAATATTATAATCCTGGTGCTATACGGTAGATAGAGATTCGTATTAAACTATAGTTCATGAAGTGGAAGAATATTCATCGTTGTATCATATTGTACTTCATAGTTAATTAACAGTTGAAAAGACAGAAGTATGAACATAACTTCTTCGTAAGTAGTCTCTAATCTTTATTCTTGCACTGTCTTATTTCCAATAAACTTAATTTCAAAAGACTTTTTGTGAATTAATTTTTGAATATTAATTATTAAAATAGGAAGTGAAAAGCCAAAAGAGTCGAAAATTGTTTTCCTAGCTTCGTGAACTAAAATGTCTTTTAGCACACACTTTTAGTTCATGAAGAATTTAGCACAAATTCCAATTTGAAAAAGATGTGGCCTATATTGAGCGGACACTTTTACACAACACTAAATGAGTAACTGGTATTAATCAAGGTATAAAGTAGGTGGTTAGAATTCAATACAGATCAAACTGTAGCCCAATAATAACCAACAAGAAAAACATATTTTATAATATTTTATCTAGTTTTTTAAAACTAATATTACTAATTCTTTTTTGAAAATTACTATGATACTAAATTTTTATGTGCATAATTTTTTTTTTCATTTTCCTTCCTAACTCCAAGAAACAAATTTGGTTCCTGTCAGCCTGCAGTTAAATTATTCGGGCATAAGCAATCAATCGAACCGTTAATCCGATTTTGATATAATTTTTTTTAGGGATTGTGCAGATTGATATCTAACTGAGTCTAAAATCCCATATTAATTGTTTCAGATTCAGCCAACTACTTTCTCTTACGCATGTATAAGCCTTTTTTAGGCCAATAATTCAAGAACGGTTAGTTCGATTTGGTCTACATTTAGAGGGAAGATTGTAAAAATATTCCATTGTTAATTTTATATTATCCTGAACGTTTGCTTCTGCAATAGTATTTTTCTTGCCCTGCATGTTTCAAACACGGCTCAAATCTTGAAATGCAGATAATTATGTACATACATATACATCTACTGGCCAGCAGAAATAGTGGGGGAGAAATATTGATCTATGAATATAGCTAGCTTTTTTTTGAAAACACAAAGTTTGAAAGAATGAAAAATAAAAAGCTTGTCAATTGCATTGGTCAGTATTGCTCATTTTTATTGTATCAGTATTACCTATTTTTCAAGACTTGAGATTAATAAATTCTATTATTTAATGTTTTAATGATTTTGATTGGATAAAATATGAGATATTAGCTGTGTTTCTAACATATACATACCAAGAAAAACTGACACTGAATCATCTTAACAATAATGCCCTTCAATTTTCCAACTTTCGGTGAAATTTGACAAGCCTTTCTTAAAAAAGAGGTAAATCAAGCTAAATACGTTCGGGTATATGAGATCGTCAAGCAGGTTGATGTGGAGGTTCCAGAATGCCCGTTTCAGAAAGTTGTTGGTTCAAAGAATTTTGATGATTCTCGTTTCTTTTTTTGCTCAATAACATAGGATTTTGTTTCATTTTGAAAATTTCATGCAATTTTTTGCGGTAAAATAGTTTTTGATTTTGATTTCTTTTATGAAAATCTTAAAATGGAGCGAAAGGATTTTGTTGATGTATGATCAAAAACAGATAAAAATAAGCTTCACGACTCTCTTTTAGTCATTGTTTCAGAAACATGGGATACAAATTATCTCCTGACATCGTTAGTCTGCTGAAATACGAGATATTCTGTTAAAATTGGTTAGAGGAGGAAAAAGCTCACTGGAAAAAAGTTTTTTTCCTTGTTGAAAAAGTGTATTTTTCTGCGACAAATTGTATGAAGTAGATTCTTCTTAGGTGGCCCGTGATCTAGAGAATGCTCTAAAACGTAAGCTATGCGGAGTTGATTCTTGCATCTATGGATTTCAGCTTCAAGGGCCATCTTTGATCATGTAGGACTTCAGACATTTCCATGTATGATGGAAGACCCTAATTGTTTATATTACTTTCTGAAAATTTGGGTTATAAAATCAATGATTTATTTAATATCTTATAATGTAAAATGCATAAGAGCTCCTTTTTTATAACCTTTCCTTCCAAAACTTCATTTATTCTATTCATGTTATTGTTTACTTCTAAGTGAGTGAAAAGTGGAAGTTAAGTGAAAGTTTGGCTATGGAGTGCCTGTTTTAACTAGTGGGAAAGAGAATCAAGATGAACTAATTGACAACTGTCATTACACTATTATTGTTGTCATTCATTGCTTTATTATTTTTAAAAACATCCTAAACAATACTAACACAATCAAAACTCAAACTACGAGCAAGTAACCTAACCCAAACTACAAACAAAACGGTGACGAGCTCAGCTGGTCTGTTACGTCATACTCCATTTAACAGACCTAGTAACAGACTCTCAGCCATGTTAAATGTTGTATCGTTTTAACATGGTAAAAGAAGGAAATACTTCTCCGTTTAACGAGAGTTTGGAATCTGAAATGTTTCGAAAAAATCAACATGGTTGCCTAATATTTTGATAGGATTTCTATAATTTTGAGTGTGCTTAGATAATTCCCTCATTTAAAAAAGTTTTTATAAAAATTTATTCATGCGTAGAAATTGTATTTCATTTATGTGATGTAAATAAAGTATATTTTTTTATTTATATTTATTCAAGCATAAGTAATCTGCTCTTAGTGAGGATGCGCTAGTTTTAGAGGGATTTCAAAATCCCCCCTTTACAAATTATATTTCAATCATTACAAATCAATGTGAGGAGAAATATTTTGAATTCAATAGTAATGATCGATTTCTGCAATTTTTGTTCCTTTGAACGATGTCTAAAAAACTTACCATATAGTTTTATATTGTTTTTTGTCTATAATGGAATCATCTATTTATTAAAATACACAACCGAAAAGAAAAATTAATTGCTTACAATATTTTGATAATAATGAACGAACGAAAATCATATTACAATATTCAGATTATCTTTTTTAATTGGTTGGAATAACCATAACAATTACGAAATGGCGCTATTCGTTTAAGTAAAATAAACCTCTTGGTTTGTTTTATTTTATTTTTAATTAATATTCTTCCGGTTTAAAAAAATAAAAGTTAATATGGTGGCTAATAGGCATGGCAGCTATCTAGTGTTATGTAGTAGGGAAAGTTTTTCTCCACCTGGAACTAACCTCCCTTCTCATATTCCGCCCACAAGATTCTTCTTTGAATTTATATCAGCCTATGAGGTTGATAACTTTTTTTCCAGTTTCAGATTGTTCATAACAAAGATGTGACAAATTCTAGATGAGAAATAACAATAAAATGCTACTTTATTATTTTAGTCAAGGGTATTTGGATGATTTATATGGATAAGAATATTAGTTTTAAAATAAAATGTGTTATATAGATTCCGAAATGATCGGTTGAATCTCTACTGATTTGAAAATTTTCCTGAGCAGTTACTCTAAAAACTAGAATGTAGTAACATTCAGTGAAATATTTGTACTATTAAATTAGTATGAAATGTAACAGTGTTTATCGAGGACTTATTGGCATTATAAATATGAATCTATTTTTCAAAGGCGTACCAAGAAGTAAAAAGAACACCTTAGGCGTAGTTATACTAGCACGAAATGATAAAACTTTTACTAAATAAAATTACTAAGTAAAACGATTTATAAAAATTAATTTTAATTACTGGTACTATAAAACACCGAATTATTGGTAATTAGTTACTCATTAAAAATCAGGAATTAATTCATTAAACGCCATTAGAGGGGAAGTTATTCCTCCCCCTCTCCAATAAAATGGAAACCCGAAAATTTTGGAAATTTGAGAAACCAGTTCAATCTATGAACATTTTGATAAAACATTGTACAAACAAGAAGATATTAAATTCCAAATTTCTTATAAACACTATTTTAAGAGGTCTGTTCCAAAAAGTTTAGAAAAATGCAAATTCCTAGATCTACTTTCTCAACCTCTAGTATTTCAGATTTAGCATATTTTTTCTTCAGATTAAGTTGTTGCAGCTAAGCGCCTGACAACAATTAGTCTTTATCCCATTGCTATCTAGAGGATCCCTTAATTCGTGTGATCGGCCTTTTATAAATGTTGAACACATTTTTTTTTTTTTTAATTTTTATAATCGAGATCAGAAACGCCACTGGTACGTGTCATATTTGTGTGAAACCTTATGTCATCAGGATGCAGAACTCGCGACAAGGAAGCAATGTGCATCTTCACTGTGGAAGCCACCTTAAGTTCAGCAAACACATCACAATGTTACATTAGACTTTCTCATCTTATTACTTTACCCTCCCAACTGTCTCGACCAGCTAATCAATTAAGACCATTACTGAAAGAAAGGGTGAAGGAATATGTTAATGCGGCCATAACCCACTTTATAATCCATGAGGATTAACTGGTTCAAGCCATGTATCAACAATATCTAAACAGGAGGAAAAAAAAACCCTACCCAGTTTTTCGTTCAGTCCAGGACTATTTTTTCCATCCAATTCTTAAAATATTTATTGTTTATTATCTTTATTCGATGATTTTTTCTTCTTTTACAAATGTATGTAAATGATTAAATTAGTTTCTCAATCTACATAATCATTCGTAAAAAATGTTTTTATGATAATCGAATGCTCTAATTCTCTCTCCCATTTGTCCCCTAAGTCATGTTTTAATCTTCATTTCCAGATAACTCTAGATTAGCCTTTAATTAAAATAAAACTAGTTGATTGTCTTTCAATAAATAGGTTCGTAGGTGGTTTCATGATATGTCATTTGAAAAATGTCCTATTTTGCTAAAGAGGATAATTTTAGTTAATTTTTCCTAAGGAAATAAAAACAAAAACTCTTTTCCTCATTTCTATTTTAAAATCTCCTCCAGACGGAAAGAATCGTTTGTTTTCAGGTTTCAAAGGTTTTCAAACACTCAATAACTCCCCGCCAAATAGTTTGTTCCCTTTAAGTCTGCTGTTTGTTCTCGTTGGGGAATAGTTTTGTTTATAAAAAGTCGTGCTGTTAATTCGTTTTTTCTCTCCCTCACGATTGAGAATAGCTGCCACATGAAGTCTGACATCTTTTTTATTAATTTCAATTATTACTTTAAATAATCACGTTTAAACATTTACCTTTTCTTTGAAAACTCCCTTTAGCAAAAGTGAGTAAAAGAAATTTTAATTTGATTTCATTGGAAATAAATAATTAAACAATGAAATAAGTACATGAAGTTGTGTGAGAGCAGTAACAGTTATTTCGTTATTGCGTGGGGTGTTTTAACTATCAACTTAATTTTTTTTCAGTGTAATTCCTAAAAGTTGTGGGCTACATTCTGATTATTTATATCTATTTGATTAATTGGTCGAGAATCTTGAATTTAGTATATAAAAAACATTTTTATATTATTTTGCTTCATTCATCTAAATTAAATATAATAATATAATATAAATATTAAAGAATTTAAATTTTCTCTTTTCCACAAATTCCTCCTTTCGCCCTCATTCCACTAAGTTTTAAAATTTCTAAATTACTAAAAAACTGAATGTTTGTATAATGATCAATTTTGGCTCCATCTTTGGCACTCTGTGAACGAATTTCATTTACTTCCAGAGAATGACCCCGTATGTCAATATTGGATGGCCATTATACAGAACGGTTCCGTAAACAGAATGCCCAAACCGGATCTATTATATTATCCTGATGGACCTTGTGTGATGGGGACTCGTAACAGTTTGGATGAATATAAATATAGTAGGAAACGTTTATAATTAAAGGCACCTTAAAAGTTATCTATAGTTATTAGTTTTTTATTTTTCTATCTTGTTATTGCTATTTTTTTTTATCATATAAACATTTCGTTACAATACCAATAAAAAATAAACCTATATTATTAAATATTTTATATCTACACGTCACATGTTTAGAGGAGTAGTTAAGAAGATGAATTCACACAAAATACTGACTTTCTCAATAAGTCTGAAAAATTTCTAATCTGACTACTAGTGAACGTACCTTTTAAACGTTACTGTGATCAATTATTACTATAGAAAGATAATAAATTAAAACGATTTACTATAAACAACATTCAATCATCAAGGCTTCAATGTATACAATTGATCAGTGTACCGATGGACCAATTAGTAAAAATCAATTTAAAATACCATTATTATTAATTACTCTTGTTTATATGATTATTTAGTGTTACTCTTCGTTATATAAATTTTTATTGTTCATAAAATATAATTGGAGTCTATCAAACAACACCAATTATGCATCCGATTATAAATTTTATATATTAGAAATAATATGAAAACAATGTTTAGGTTGTCTCCTTGATAATGGCCTAAGGGCCGAAATGTTGAAGAATTAAAATACCCAATTAAACTTTTTTGAGAGTAGATTAGATCATTTGAATTTGCGTCATAATTAATAATAATCAGTCTCAAAAATTAATTAATAAATATATTAAATTAGAAAATGTTTAGTTCACCATAAGTCTTCCTATGTGATAAATTAATTGTGATGAGTGAACTATATTTTTTTCTCTTACATATTGATTTTAAAAAATTTATGAAACTAATAATTTTTCATTTTGATTACATGTGAAATATGGATTGCACAAATAAAAAAAAATTAATAGGCAAATCATACCTGCAAGGATGATGAAGGAAGTGGATAAGATTATTGCGGCCTAATTTTGTACAAAATAAACTCTCTAAAAAGACATACAACTGAAGTGACAGGACCGACCAGAAGTGAAATCAGCCTTCATTTAGTATTTAAGAGAGGGAACAAAAGATTTTTAAAATTTACCTTTTATCATTTTAATGAAATTTTAAAAATACATAAAAGTTTAAAAATACATAGAAGCTTAGGAATCGATGAGGGAGGATTGCTGAATAAAATATCGGACCCTTGTCAAGAATTAAGGGTTGAGGGCTGCACTTATAATCTATATTTACTTTATTTTGTCAAATACAACTATTTTTATTATGAAAGATTTTCATGTATGCACATATAATTTAAAATTTACAACATCACGCTATTAAATAAATTATGTCTTTTACTACTCTCTCTCTCTCTCTCTATATATATATATATATATGTAGGTGAAAAAAACTTCCATTCAGTACAAAATACCATTCTATTATGAAATATTGTCATGTATGCATATATGTATATATATATAAATTATATATATATAATTTAAAATTTACTACATCACATTATTAAATAATGTCTTTACCTGCTAATTCATTCACTTATCCCTTTAGCACAAACTAAAGTACTATATTAAATTTTGTTAAAATGAACTATTTTCATGAAATCACTCTCTGACTAATCCAATTCAACAATTTTTGATAAAATCTCATACCATTCATGAAATCATCGCAATAAAGTGTCAATGACACTTCAATTCATGAATTGCACGACTGTAATTATTCAAATTGCTGACGGAGATGGGATAGGATTTGATGTGTCTATCTCTGATGTCACCATTCATGTCATTGATTGCAGTGTAATGCATTAGGTAGTTCAATGAAAATTGTTCTCTTAATTTGATTTATAATGTCAAAACAGAAGTTTTAATTTAATAGTAGGATACTATCTAAGAGTTATGAGAATAAGAAGTAAGAGAAAAATATATATCATCTTCGGAACGCGAGCAGTAATTGAGGAACCACTCACTAACACAAGTTGGCCTTGAATTCTTACGTTCTAAAATTTCTTAGCCGTTTTATTTTGAGGCGTTGTACTTTAATTTTCCAAGAAGAATATTACTAATGCCAAAAATATTATTTTGTATTCATTGAACGTACTATATTTTTAGTTTTAATTTGAGTCTTGAGGATTGTTTGTTTTGCGGTAATGTATACATGTGGCGCCTGTAGTAGTCATAAGAAAGTTCTTGAAAACCACTCAAACCAACAGGCGCTTTCTTTATTAGATATATTTTGTCTCATATAAAGTAACAAGGTGTAATAAGTTAATGGACTGAATAAGACAATTTTTTATTTACTGTAGCACAAGGTACATAGAGCCAACTAGTAGAGGAAGCTAGAGGCCTAGATAAAATAATGGATTGTTGCGTCTTCAAATAAGTTGGTATATTTTTATACCTACAAAAAATTCATTAATTGAAACCAAATACAAGTTTGTTAACCCTCCTTTACGGAAAACTTTTAATTTACGATTCACCCAATTTTTAAATAATAGTTTGCATAATTTAATATGGCATTATAGTTCTATCTAATACAAATGCGTTTTATATGACCAAAATATTGAATTTATAGCAACTTAAGCAATGAGGAGGTTTATTTGTATTGTTGGTGACCTGTTGAGCATTATCATTAAATAAAACAAGTGGTTACAATTAAATTAAATTTGTAACCACATGTTGAGAAAGACCCATGTTGGGACATTGACTAGATATTAAGTCAATATAATCGATAATTAGATAATTATAAGATCTTTACAGTTTGTAAGTAGGAGCCTGCTAAGGCGAAAGAATACCTAGCCTGAAGTAAATATTTGGATCATTTGAATAGAAAGAAAGTAAATTTAAATGAAACATATTATATGTATATTATAAATATATTTTATAATTATCGCCTGAGAAATGAGTAGTTTAAGAGTTTTAGAATAGGATACAAAATCTCAAATTTAAGATTGATTTTTCAAGAAATTGGCCAATGATCCACATCAAATTTACCATTGAAAAGAGACTACACAAATGTATTCAACTGGTGAATCCAGTACCTATTAGTACCAATACCAGATATATGTATGTGCCAGATTACATAGTATATGTACTGCCGAAGGGAGTATTAGATTCATAACGCTAAAATCACCTACGATTCAAAAGCAAATACTCGTCTTCCATAACTTGTCGTATATGATCAGATAGCCCACCTTACGATGCTGTATTTGGAACTACAACTACATTTTGACAACCTATGATCTTCAATCATAGGCCCGATAACACCATCAGAAGGCTAAAAAGGAGCTGGATGAGGGACCTTTTTAATAGAGCCATTGTTTACCATCAGGACAAGAGGAGTCACGCTTGGGTTAGATACGGTCTTCTTCATGCCTGACATGCTGTATTGAACATTAAACACACACACGTTGTCAGCACTGTTGTTGTTGACAGGTGTTAAATTATAAATAAAAAGAAACTAACATATATAAAATTTATATATATTGATAAGGTTTTATATAACATTGTATTCATATAATCAATACTTAGTCTTATAAAAGATTTATAACCATTGCACGAATATCATATAAATAAAGAACTAACTTCATTAACTCATTTTATTTTATAATGACAATATTATTATTTAATTGTATGTTATTAAACGCCAATTTTATCTTCATAAATTGTGTTTGGTTTTGGCTTATAAATAAATTAAAGATTAAAAAAATGAAAAAAATATCAGTTGAATTCTTATGTATTCTTAATTGTTCAAATCTTATTAAAATTCAAAATTATATTTTTAGGTCAAATCAGGTCTGTATGAATAAAGGGATTTCTAAAATTCATTATTATAAACGAATGATAATAGATAAAGTTTGGATGTTGGTACAGAGTTAAACCATTATAAAATAAGATTGAAACCATTCCGTGTAATACTATAAAGTATAATAATATTACATTTTATATTTTCTTTGTCAGTTTGCCTGAGATAATAGAGACTAAAGAAAAAGTGGTTATTAGGTACGTCACCTTCTAAATTTGAAGATCTTAAAAAATGAAAATATTCGTTAAGAAATGTATATAAAGTAAATAAGATTTCAGTATTTCAAAAATACTGAGAATTAAAAAAGGTACCAATTAATGTCAATTTAGCAAAAAAAAAGTAAAGTTTAAGTTTTTCCCATCATATCTCAAGAGCGGAATTTTAATAAGTTAAAATATCCTGTTCTATAAAATAGAATTCTCATATGTGTATATTGCTTTCTTTTCTTTATCATTTGAGGAGAAGAAACTCAAATTGACAAAATAATGTAAATAAAAGTACAGAAAAAAAATTGCGCATGACCAAAAATATAACATTGAAAAGCATGGAGTATGGAGTTTTTAATAACAAATAAAAATGGATTTATGAGGCGAAGATGTGCTCTTTGATATACAGAAGCAATTCTGTTTTTACTTTTCTTAATTTTTTTATCATAAAGAAGGTTAGTGGATTTTCTCTGACACAAACATCAAGATATTAAAGCATACTACGGAATCACTCAGTTGTTAATGTGGACAAATAAATATCTTATTTTTAAAATAAATTTATTACCATGGTTGCTTCTGTCAAGCAACTATAAAACCAGTTTTTTCTTTTCATGCATATCATCCCTGTAAGAAATTATTGCATATACATTCAAGCGACATGAAATTTTAAGAACATGTACTATTATTCACAGTTGTAAGGTAACTGCAAAAAGGACATTTTAGAATTGAGTTAATTAATATTAATTAGGTTTGGAAGACATGAACAATTAATTTAGGTTTATTTAATATTTACACTCGCCAAGTTTTTAAAGATAATGTCAATAGATATGGGAATATTATATTAATCAGGTTCTAAAATCCACCTCAAAATGTATAATATAGTTGGGTGAAAAGATGTTATTAGGGGAGTTCTTAATTTTTATATCTGTTCTTTGCAATTCTGTTGTATTTAGAATCAATCGTCAAGCAAATCGTTCTAATAACCATTATACTTTTTGAGTTAATTACTTTATACATTGATTTAATGAAAATAAGATTATGGTAAAAAATAAATGAATAAAAACAAACAATTTATAATTTATTAGTGAATGCAATATATATATAAGTAAAAAAAAAATGAAATTGACAAAAAAGAAACTTAAAAGTTGAAGATTATGAGTGAGGTGTCCTCTAGGTGCAGCTAGAAGAGGGAGGGAGGTGGGCGGAGCCTGGCACAGGATTGGTGGAGGTTGACCACGCCCTCCGGACAGACCGGTGGTGGAGGGAGCTATCCCTCAGAGTTAGCTTAGTGAGTGCCGGGTGTTATGGTAAGATGTGGTCGCCACTCGTGGTGCTCGCCGGCCTTCTCGCCCTCGGCACCCTCGCCCACGTTCAGAGTCGGGCACGTCCAGGTCGCGGTCGTGGAAGCAACTGGTGGTAAGTAGAGATGTATATTTTAAGTCCTCCCATTTGTTCTGTCTGTCTACACTAAGTATTACACGAAAACCTGTCAGAAAGGAAGTATATTGCTTAAAATTTCCACCTGTCAGAGAAGCTTATCTTGCCATTTTATTTACATTGATATGTAGTATATATTGATAACTGATGAAAACTATGAAAATAAATAGGTCATATTAGTTCACTTGCAGTGTCATTTTATATGTACTTCCGAATTTTCTTTATAACGTATAGAAAACTAGTCATGAAATGACATTTACATAATATTCATGTTGTAATTAATTATAACTGGTATCAATCATCAGTAGTTTT
Source organism: Halyomorpha halys (assembly GCF_000696795.3). Classification (NCBI taxonomy): domain Eukaryota; kingdom Metazoa; phylum Arthropoda; class Insecta; order Hemiptera; family Pentatomidae; genus Halyomorpha; species Halyomorpha halys. Next base: position 355,479 of record NW_027105487.1, read on the forward strand.
AATAAATACTGTTTTTTTGAATGAACCAAAAAATTCTACGTAAATCGTAATGAAGATATTTAAACAAAATGAACTAGAAAGATTTATTATTTTTTTCTGAATTAAAGGTGATTAAAACAAAGAAAAATAAAAAAAAGGAATTATTGGGAAAAAGAGTGAAAATACGTAAGACCTGAGGAAAAAGATGTTGATAAAAATAATTACTAGATGATTTTCTTTGGAGGTTTTCCAGTAATTTAGAATGCTTAATACAATTCAAATCATTATTACATTCCTTGCATGTAATGATAAGAATTACCTTACAGCAGTTAACCAAATATGATTAAAATTGACATCTAAAGCAAAATAATTATCATTTAAAATCGGATAATAAATCTATTAAATAGTAAAAAAAATATATAAATAAAAAATAACGAATATTTTAAAAGCTAAAAACGTTTTGAGAAAATCGTCATCACTTTCATTTTCGCCAACTTTTAAGGTGACCAGTTTCACTTGATACCTAATTCATCTATCACACAGTTTCCTTGTATTGTCATTCTAGGAATGACAATATTTTAGAATAATAATGTGATTTTAGTACTGATGTTAAATTTCACATAATATAATTTCATTTTGAAAATTATTAATTTAGATATTTCAATTTATACCATTTAAAAGGAAAAATTCGTTATATATCTATTTATCATATAATACTGTATTTAGTGCTGTCATACATAAATTATTTATCGGTTTCTTTTAATAATATTTTTTAAAAATAATAACAATTGCATCCTCTCAGTTATATTGGTGGTTTATAGTTTTGTTTATTGTATTATTCATTATTATTTTTATTTAAAACTGCATTATTATATTTTTAATGATAAACTAAAATAATAAGAACTAAAATGTTTAATAACAAACTAAAAATTATTTTTTATGATCATGAAATAATCTGATAATATAAATATAAAGCTAATTTATTTTATTTTCGCTTACATTTATGTGATATACATAGTGAGGGTAAAAGTCGTGAATCTGTGTTTTTAACAAAAATACACGTTTAATTTTTGATACCTAAGTTAGCTTACATTATCACTGATTATATAATTTTTCTTCTTATTCATAGAAAAATGTTGTCACAATTATCATGCGATAATACGTAGAATAAATTATATGAATTTAAATGGTACATTTTAATAATATACTTTTAGGTTGAATTATTGTCATCATTAAATTATTAATTTTTGTTTTGTTTAATCCAAATGATGCTTATTTACGGTTAAATATTATAAAAATTTGAATCTCTATGTGGAATACATTTTATTTATCGCTGTCGAGATTAAATGTATGATGGTCGAATAATATTCTACATTTTATAACACCGATAATATTATTTCAAGAATTATTGCTAGAAATCTCAATAAATTATTCCTAATAATTTGTAACACTGAATTTAAATATTCTATTTGAATTCAATGTTGTAATTTAAATTCAATTACTCTTTCCTTTATCTGGGGTTTCTAATACATCGTAAATTAAGCTTCTTATTCAGTAAATTAATTCTTCATTCTACAAGATTCATTTATCACTTCAGAAAAATTCATTAACTCATCAATTGTTGTAGCCGCTTTCGGTTGATTGATAGATATGATCATGCTGATCATATATCCAGGTTCCAAGATCTCATGATCAATAAAATATCTTTATTGAATATTATTTTTAAAACCAATAATATTTATAAATTAAAAAAAAATTGTATGCGTAAAAATATTCATTATTACATTAATTGATTTTCAATTATTTTTAATGTAACTTTTTTTTTTTAAAAAAGGTAAATGAAATTATTTGCTAAATATTTCTTCTATTATTGTGCGTGAGTAGATAAAAGTTTCTACATTATTATGTCTGTTTAAGCATTTTATATTATAAATTAATCATTATTTGTTTAATGGTTTTATCATAACTAATGTTAAAATTGTGTTATAATAACAAGAAGGTTTAAAACAATAGATACCCTAGAAATAAAGCAGATTTGTCCTTTAAGACACTGTAAACTTATAAAACTAGTAATAAATCAATAATTATTTCGGAGAAAATAACCAGGGCCCATCTATTTTATTCTAATTTTGTTTTTATTAGATTTGACAATGTTTCAGTTCAGTCATGTCAGCCGCCATAAAGGCTATTAATTATAACATAAATAAAATAGATAAGAGAGCAAATCTTATAAATGAGTATTGAATAAATAAGATATAAACAATTATTTGTTAAAGATGAAATAGCTAAGTAACAGAGAATTAATTAATACAAGTTGGAAATAAGTTATAAAAACATACTTAACAATGAATGGTGAATATAAGAAAATTTATAATGGACAATGATAACAGAATCAGAGTAATGACAACATTAATATTTTTAAATTACATTAATATTAATTAAATTCACTTTTAAATAAAATAGAATATTTAAATAACTGTCAACTAATTCCACCAATAAAATAATAATTAAATCGCAATCTTACCGGCATTGCATTGTATTGGAAGCAATGATAATTATAACATTAATAATATATTGAACTATAAATTAATTAATTTTATGTAAAGTAATTATTTGATTTAGCTCTAAAATACAGCTAATATAGGCTACTGCGACGGCTAAGACGGTCCACGGCGGAGAACTTCAAAACTTGTTTTGTGGGTTGCGTGTTTAGACGATACACTCCAGTAGTAGAACTAAAATAAGTTTGTACTTCTCATATATTAAACAATTTCGTTTTAAGGCATGTTCGTGCAACAAATTATTGTGATATTTGTTTAAAGAAGTTATAAGTTATTTTTAAAAAAATTGTATAAGTATAATGAAGAAGCTGCATTATAAGGTTATTAATTAGATTTTAAGAACAAAAATCTGATAGATTGGTCACAAGAACAATATGGTTGAATTGTATTTAAATATTCATAGTGTCATGTAAAAAAATGAAATCAAAGTTAATATGAATAAAGAAATATGCTTAATGTGCGTGTAATACGATGAGAACAAAATTCGTTGTAAAAGTAGAAATTATTTTTGCACTAATTAATATTAATGAAAAAATCTTATCCATTGATCTGAAATATTATAAATCTATATTGAAAATTTAATCAGTTGCAATGTATTTTAATTTTACAACTAAGTAGGATTTGGATATCAAACTATTCATATACCAAAACATTTGTACCGACTGTATAGTAAAAATATTCTTATATCAAAATATATTGGGCAAGTTTAAAGCTGTCTAGGATATCAAACAGATAATAAAATAATACATGGTTATCTAAGCTTGTGTAAATATAGTATTACGGATATGGTTTAAATTAATTAGTTACCGCTAGAATACAGCTTTGATAAGGACAAGGTTAAACCGGCGTATAAGGAATAGTTGTCACACCATAAAGGCTCTTGCATTTAGACCAGCTTAACTGCATTCTACATTTAGGTATATATTTTTTAAAAAATTATTATGCAATCCAGCAAGCTTTTATATTTCACTTAAAATTTTTAATTCTGACGGCAAAATTATTCTAATAAATTCAATGATTAAATTTAAAAGTCCTATAGAATTAGTGTTTTATCCAAATTTTTATATATGATCGCTAGTACGTACAGTTTAACAATTATTGAGAAGCTGGAATTACATTTTAACGGTTATCATAAATAGCCAATATACCTATTACACCGCCCACAAATATACTTTGAAAAAACAATTTCAAAAGGAAATCATATGGTTGTATAACTTTCAATTAAATCTCTTATATAAATATTTTACACTATTATGCTTATTCTTTTTACATTAGAAAATATTTTCCATAGTAACATACAATATCTAGAGATAAATAATATTTAAACTGGATTTTGGAAAGCTATTATTATTTTTATGATTTCAAGTAAAATGTTTATATCTTAATGAAATTATCTTTACTTTCATGTAATTGTATGAAATTAGTTTAAAAAAATTGTTAAAGAAATAATCAATATTTGGATATTATCCAAAGATAGACAAAATGATAAAAAAATATCATGTATTTTAATAATAACATTTAGTTGGTTAAAATGACAAAAAAAGATAGCTCGAATTGTAGGAAATAAATCTTGATAATTATAACGTGGAAAAATTAAATGTGTATATATATATATATATTTTACAGTTCATATAGGTTGGTGATATTATTGAACAATTATGCACTTCGATGCTTTGTACTAATTTTATGATGGTATAATTTAATAATCTCTAATATAGACATTTATTGAAAGATATGTATTCAGTAACAAAACTTAATTTTTTAATCATATTTCGTTTTTATCTTGTATTTATTCACTTTATTGAAAGTCAGTGAAAAGCTCATTCATTTCAGATTAGATATGGACATTAAAATATTTTAATGTACCAGATATCATTTTATAAAATTTAAATAAAATAAAATTGTTATTATGCAAATTGTATTTACATTGTTTTCCGCATATAACGTCTTCGTTGAACTGTACTAATAAAAGTATTTATAAAAATAGAAGTGTCACAAAAAAAGATTTATGAAATTATGTTTAAGGAAATTAAATACGAAATACGTAACCTTTTAATAGAGTTCTATTATATTTACTTTCTCGTGATTTTTTGATTATATATTATAAGAAGATATAGTTATCGGGAGAATATAGAAAATTTTTTTATTTTTTATTTATATTGTTTGTTATTATGAGCTCTTGCGTTTCGTTGAATTTTTTTTAAAGCATAATAGTAATAATCAATAAATAAAATTATCTATATTTATTTTGTCATGTTCATTGATAAGCCACATCCCAATACTCTCTTCATTATATGAGTTCACGCTTTAGCACCTTCGCCTTGGTTTTAGTACATTTTATGTACCAAAACTCCTTGACTCCTTGACCTCCTAATACAGAAAAATGAATCGAGAACAAAAAAAGTTATAGATGATGCTATCAAAATATTATATGTATAAATAATTGTTGGAAGTATTGATTTCAAAACTGTCTGGGGAATAAATTCATATATATTCAAATTTATCTATGAGTAAAATGGGGATGACTAATTTAAACAACCATTACAACTAAATGTGATTATTTTCTTATTTAAAACCTTTTAACAAATTAAAACGTTGAATACAGTATTTTGTTTATTTCCAGGATTCTTAATATTGAATTTCCCTGTTTTTATTTTATTGTTGTACATACGTATATATTTATTTATGTAAAAATAAACACATACTTATCCCATCCCAAACAGTTACATATTGTAGGGATCAATACAACTTTTTCTTGGGAATAATGGCATCTCGCGTTCCCATAGAGTGTATTTTATTGCAAATGTGATATCCATATGGTCAGTCGAATATGGGTAGGACTTAATCGGGACGTTAGGAGTTTACAAATTGTCCTTTAGACGAGACAGCAAAGGCCGGAGAGAGTATTTGTAACTTTATAGGGTTCCCGGAGGGGATTTATCCGGAAGGATTAGCATTCAATAAGGACATAAACTAGTTGGCCGCGTCAGGCTCCCTAGGGTAGCGGCATTAATTAAAATTAACCAGAGTCATCTAACAGACAATGGGGCTACCGGGCCTCGCTATTATATTCTCTTCTCTCTTCTCCGTCTTTGTCATTTCTCCTTTTATAGCCATAAATAAATATAATAATAATAGAATGCAAGAACTGTATAAATAAATTAAAAAAAAGAAAATGAATAAAGATAGGGTTATCAGTATATCTAACTGTCGTTCAAAGGAAGATGGACGAAACAGGAATTTAACAACTAAACATTCCAAAAACAAGAATAAATAAATATTTATATATAGATTTAACAAATAACAAATTTTATCTGCTTTCAGATATTGTTAATAATCACCCAATTAACCTCATTTTATTTAATTTAAAAGTGGATATTGGTACAAAATAATATCCTATCTGATCTTTTATAAGTTATATACTTGATGATATTCTATAGAATACCATACATTCGGTTTAACTGTGAATCGAAGTTTATATTAATCATCTCTTATCCATGAATCCATGTAATAATGGAGTTTCAATGCCTACTCCTCGAAGGACTCTAGGAACTAGAAGATGAGGTTTAAAGTTAAAATCAGGATTGAATTGTTGTTTGGTAAATGTAGAATATATTTGAAGGAATTTGCTGTTTCAAGTAAAAATAATAAATACAATATCTCATAATCTGAAATATATTAAACAATTTAGTCCATTTCTTGATCAACTAAGCATACAATTATTACTTGCATTTATTTTAAAACTTAATTAAAGAAGGCAACGGTTTTTATTTATTGTCTTTAAAAAGTATATATTTTTTTTTAGATTATTGAAGAAACATGGTACAAAAACATTCCTTATTAAATAATAGAATCTATTGATTATGGACATAGTTAAACGTGGAAAATATTTTGTTGATTGATAACCAACCACTTCACACGCCATATAATGAAGGAATCATTTGTATTATAAAAAACTTTGTACAGAATACCATTGTAGATTAATAAAATAAATACATATGTATGTTATTTATTTTTACAGGAAATTGACAGTTTAGTTCCGAGAGCATTGATGGAAGTAGTTTTTAGAAAACAATCGTTATTAATAAAAAACCTTTTTTAATACATTATTATCCTAGTTAGCTTGGGGTAGTAAAAACGAATTCAGATATCAGAGTAGCAACGGTTGAGACCATTAAAAGCAATTACCAGCTCCAAATAGTCTGTCTAAAGTAATTATTTTGATTGTTTATTTTCATTAATGTTTTAGGAAAAAAGGAGCAGACTCTGTGGTCATCATATTTCTTGTTAATTAATTTTTTCTTATTATATATTTTTACTTGTTATGGGTTTTTCTCTATAATTTCTATTTTATTAGATAAATAAAAAGATCTATAAATATATCCCGCATTAAACTTATTAATGGAAATAGATTTTGTTATTTATATCAAGACATTTTTTAAAAATTTTATAAAGTACTTCAAAACATTGAAAAATACTGTTAATGAGATTTAGGTTAGATGAGATCAAATCTTATGCTTATTCGGGCTGGGTCACTAGTTGTGGTAATAGCGTACGTTGATTCCTTTAAGGTCAAAACAAAATGATAAAATATTATTGAATATATACTAGAGTAATGATATATTTATTACTTTATTGTGACATAAAATGTGTAATAGTGAATAATTCTTCGAAACGTAAACTTTAAAAACATAATAAAACTATGAAATTAGAAGTTATATTTTTCTCATTTTCTTACTGTCTTTCTACGAGTTTTTTTTTTATTTTTAAAGAAGAAGAAATGGTGAATAGTTCTGATGATACTACTCTGCAAATTTATCATAAATTTTTCTTAGTTCTACCAAATATATACTTGTTCTATATATATTATGTTTATACCAAAATTCTCATTGTATTATTTTTGGTACTAAGCAAGACTAACTAATTATTAATTTAGGATACTATATTCTCTCCAATTCACATTCATAAATCTATTACATACTAATTTCAATCTCTTTGGATGATATCTATATTCAGTTGAAACAGATGCTCAGACATATAAATTGAGATATGACGATGAAGACCGTATTTTCTCTAAACATGATTAAAAGTTTGTGTATCCATCTTTTACTTCATGTTTCTGCAATAGAACTTTATAAGCTTAGTGGAACACAGATTAGGAAATAATGAAGGAATCTCCTTACCCACGTAAAATGACACAATTGCATGACAATCTGATACTCGTTTGGGCTCTTGGAGTAAAGACTCATTTGAAGAGATCACTCATGCAGATACATGGACTGAAGCCTGTAGTGTAGACATGTTCTGAATTAATGGATTTCTCTGGCCTTGTTGTTTTAGCAAAATGGTCTGACATTATGAGAGGTGGGTGTGTGCTACCATCTATGCTACTATGAAGGACGTTAATAACAGCTTTCCGTTCGGTATACACTGAGTCTCTCATTGAGTCAATCCTCGTTAGTGTTATATAACTGAGTTAATACAGCCATGAATGGTATGATCGTTTAAACTGTTGACGTCGTTCGATAATAGGAATGTCGGATCTGCATGTACTTCAGTAATCTGCATGTGCTTCACCTTCTAACGATGTCGCAGTTGCGTCTGGGAACAGCCTCTGTTGATTGCATTATATTTTTCACATTAATATTTGATATTTTAATAAAAACGTTTTATTATAAACGATTTTAGCCTAGTTACAACCTGTTGACTAAGAGCCTTTTATAGATTTTTTTTTACCTATGGACCGTGCAAAACTAAGGACAATGCATCACTTCATTTCCTTTTTATCTTTCATTCTTTCTCTTGTCTCCTTGATACTTTCAGAGTGTTGGGTCTTTTTCTCTTCTACTCGTCTTGTTTCCTACAACTATTTTTTTCTTTTCCTTGAAACTTTGCTTAAATTGGTTTATAATTGGTTATCTTCTGCTGTGTAGATTCCTATTCTCTTGTGTTCTTTCGTCATTTGCTACTAGAACTACAATAATCCTCTGATATTTCATTGAACACTTTATCAAGATTTCTTTTTTTTCTGGATTCATTCAGAACATTACTTTATTGAGTCTCAGTTTTCTTTTTGCTATAGTTTCTTCAAGATCTACTAACCTTTCGTTCATCTTGGTGCGAAGTTTCAATCTCTTGGACCGTAAATCCTACTTACTTCTCTCCTTTCAATCCTGAGGAGCTTTTTCAAACTCGTCTGGATTGCCCTTGCAACAGAATATAGGATCATTGGTTTTACCACAGGCTTATAGTCCCTTATTTGATATAGTTTTCAATTTTTTGGGTTATTACATTAAGATTCCAAATCGATGCCTTAAATTTCTCAAATACCAATAAATAATTAATCAATAAGCGCTTCGCCAATTCATGACTGAAAAAAGCAAAATTCCATTAAAGCAGATCTGAGATAGCATATCTCACTTCAGCAGTTTAATATAGATTAAACAAACAGATAGTTATTACAATTCAACACATAACGTACTATATTACATATTGATGATCAAACAAGTGCGGAGCCGTAGATTATCTTTATGGGATGGTGCTAAAAATAACTCTCTTAGAATATTGCAATTCTATATTTTTGATATTTTGCAGCCGAGGCCAGTGAAGGCTCTGTCTAGATTCTCCGGAAAATCCTTCTGGTTTTCCCGCACTGGGTTTTCTTACGTTTTAATTAAAGAGGAATGTGCTTATAAGTATAAAATATTTTACTATTTATTTCATAGTGAAACAAATCTTGTTTTCTTTTCAATAAAACTTAGGAGGATATAATATTTAATTTAAATACTAAATTTGATGTATTTATATTCATTGAAATTTATTAAAGTGATAAAAATATATTACTATAAACATATCATCAATAATACAGTTACTTTCTAAACCTATGACACGGAGTCATAAGATTCCTAATGTTTCAGCCAGTATTCTAAAAACAAAAATACAAAAAACTAAAACACTTGAAAATATTTATGAGAGCATAATTGAATGATCTTAAAACACTCGAAAACGCTTTTGAAATCATTGTTTTATTTCGACGACCATTGACACTATGTGCGTAAAAAGGCTGAAAAAATCGCATAAACCAATTAATGATTAACACTTAAACGACGTATCTAAATTTTTAAAGCGAAGACGATTAGCAAAGCTGTTTACATTATAAAAAAGGCGGCTTGCATGAGGCATGTGATGCAGAGAAATGACTTAATGCTTTCGACAAAAACTGGGACCCACTTTAACTCCGCAGCTTTATTGATTCTTAATTTCTTCATTTATTGAAAGTATGGGATGTCTTTATCTTGAACTCATTGGACTGAGTATCATTTTTTAAAATAAATACTGTTTTTTAAATGTTTTTTTTGGTAATCATGTCTGATACATTTAAACTAATCGGGTAGTTAAAGTGCCTGAAAATTATCACGTCTTCTTTCACTATCTCAATGAATTAATAATAAATGAAACGAAAGTATATATAAGAATAATGAATATATAAAAAAAATGAATCATTTTACGGCTCAGAAGAGTATTGTCACCATAAAATTAAGAATACATTTTTTCAACATTGAGTTTTTTTTTTTTAATGGATTTGAATTATAATATAAGTCATACTAATAATAAAATGTATTGTAGCTAAAAACATAAAGCAAAACTATTTGCCCCTAAAAAAGTATAAATAAAGGGAATAAATTATTATTATGTTAATTACTTTTTTTTGTAGGCCTTCATTAGCATTTCTCCATATAATAATATTATATAAATATAATCCATAAATATCATTAATAGGGTGAAATTGGATGAAATTGGATGAATGAAATTAAGTTCTATAAATTCTTACTAGCACGCCTGAAAGCTGTCATACATTCCAGTAATAGTTACATCTGTCATGTAGATCGGAGAACTATGGTAGAAGAATTAGTGCTTGAAAAGTTCATTAATGATTGAGAAAAAAATAACAAAAAAACAAGGAACAACTCGGACGAATGAAAATGAGATATAGGACCACACGCAGTGGTGGTGGTTTGGTTTTAGTTATTGTCAAGACAAAAGGTGAGAGACAATCGGAAACCATTAACTGTAACAATCCTCCGGCTCATTGTCAGTTCGGGGTCCAAGTCAGTCCTATCTCTAATCGGCCTCTGTCTCTTCTCACAGTCTTCGGCAAATAATAAATCACTCCAGTTCTTTATGAACAATAGATTAATGTTAACTCTGTTTTAATTTCGCAAGAAAACACACCGTTCTAAAATTAAAAAAAAATATATCCATAGAAATATACGTATTTATTATGAAAACAACAGGAAAGAAATCATGCTTGTCCAAGTTCTTTAGACAGTAATTTTAGTATGAACTTCCGATTCTTTTTCAAGTCTTTTTGTCAACTTAAACAAAGTCGTGTGCACAATACGTTTTTAGGATGGACAACACCGTAAAATAAATGTCATAAGAGACAGATTGATGCAGTGTTCCTCAAAACAGTCTTGTGCAGTCCTCATATGAATCAGGATTATTCAATTGGTCTATTACGTCCGTTTGTACATTAGGCTCAAACTAGCCACGGCTAACATGGCTTATTATATGTTAAAAGCAGCATATCTTCCCTATTTTTTCCCTTTTCTAAAAATATTATTTTTTGTTTAAATGTTTTTTCTAATGGACGTGTTGATTATCCTTCGACTTAGTAAAACAAAAGTAATTGGAGGTAGTAAAACAAAAAATCGTATTGTGCACGTCTCCTATAACAGTAAGTATAAAAAGTGGGCACCGCCAGATGCCTGGGTGTAGACAGACAACACTTTCCCTTTTTTATTATTATTATACTTGTTGTAACCTAAAGGAGAATAGAAGGTCCCAGCGGACCTGACCAGTACTAAAGGGACTGGTGTTTCAGGGGTATTGCCAAGGCAGGGGAGCCCAATAACCTGGTACCGATGTCACCCACAATGGTCTACATGGACCCTACAGCTCAATCTTCCCTCAGGAGGAAGCAGAGGAGGCTAGTCCGGGAGAACCCGGGAGTCATCCTGGCCATTATCAAAGGCGCCAACCAGGCTATCCAAGAGTGCCAGTACCAGTTCAGGAACAGGAGGTGGAACTGCTCCACCAGGAACTTCCTCAGAGGGAAGAATCTCTTCGGCAAGATAGTAGACCGAGGTAAGAAAATTCTTTGTTTTGTGTCATTTAGATTCCTTTAGTTACCAGACAAAGGGGATTGTAAAGCAGCTGTCTTCCAGAGGTAAATCCGGACAGAAGCATGTACTCAGAAGTTGCACAAATATTAATTAAAAATGTCTGAATTTCCAAACATTCACTTTCTAAATTTGGTTTCAATTTTAGAAGGTCTCGTGTCTGGTATTACATAAAAGCCCGTGTTTACCCGACCTCAATAAGATTTATATGTAAATAATCGGTTGTGTAAATGATGGTGATTTACTACACTTCCGATATGCTAATGCAAGGCGTGATCCGATAAGAGGTAACACCTGTACGTAGACTCAACAGCTCACTGCCTTCAGAGATAGTTAATAATCAACTTATAAAAATACAGCTAGGACCATTGTAAAATTATAAAAATTGAATTCCTCGAATAGAACATTTGTTTATAGGCTGTCTGAAGGTCATATGCGCCTATAAAGGCCTTAATTAAGCAGTTTATAAGCTTAGGTGTAGCCTGATATTTATTTTTGTATACGGAAAATCACTATTTATTATAGCCGTAGAGCTGTATAAGTATAGTAATTCATTCGCTACTCCCCAAAGCTAATAGCTTTTACAGCCCTATCTGATCGGCTTTAATGCCGTGTCTAAGTTGAATTAGAAATGGATAACAAAAGCTATCTTACATCTGCACCGCTATTGCTGTATGCGAGGAACAGTTGTGCCCCATTTGTAAAATTTCCTCGAATGATGAACTTTATTAACCTTGAAGTTTGGTCATTACCATTGTTTCCTTTTTTATATCGATAGCTATCCTTCGTGAGTCACCCGCCTTCAGTTCTGTTTGTGCTTGAGTACACCTGTCCAGATCGGGATCGGACGGACAAATTGTAGCCTATTTGTCGAGGTGTGGCAACCGCTAGAACTGGATGACGTTGCTAGCTCACCAACACAGGCGCCATTCATCCTCAGGAAAACAATGAGTTGTACATATTTCGGATGACCTCTCGGCCAGGGTGGGGCAATGCTCCGTCCCTGATTCCAGCTTGTCCACTCCTGGTCTTCGAGATTTAAATGGAGTGGGAAAGCCGAAGTATGCATTTTGATAAACTGGAAGAAAATAGGAGTTTTAACTAATAGGACATTCTGCCAATCCAAAAACACTATATTCGATTGATATGACTTATTTAGTAAATCAGTGGTCTTGTCTAATAATTTCATCGGAGCCCTCTTGATTAAAATAACTAAACTGCAGCTAAACTTTTAATTCCAGAAGATATAAGGATACCCTCGTTAGAAAATATCACTCCATTTTGAAAATAACAGTATGGAATTCAATCTTGTCCACGATTTAATTTTTTTTAACCGAACAGATCTATCACTATTTTCTATTCACAATTTATCACTATTTTTTCGTTGGAGTTTATATTGTAATTAAGCTTTATTGTATTGGTAATAAAGCTCACATAAAAAATGGGAAAGCTTTATTTTTATTAATTTATTGTTTTTACTTTTATAAGATGAAATTCTCCACCCCTTTTTTTATTAGATCGGTTTTATGGAATAAGCAACAAAAACTGTATTTTTATAAATTAAAAAATTGTTAAATAAAGCAATGAATTTCGACTTGTTTTTCTATACCTGGTTTCCTTAGATTTAATATTTATTTTCAAATATTATTTATAGTATTTTTTTTTCATAACAGTGGAAGTACCTGTTAAATTTGGGGTCGTTTGTTGTTGTGAAAGTTCATGTGCCAAGGTACCAACCGTGTTCTTGTGATAGGAGCAGGGATAAAGAGCGATTAGAGAGAAAAATATATATTCCACAATTTTTTATCTTGTATTTTCATCTCTGATAGAGTTTTCTCTGTAAAGATGTCCCGGTGTAACTCTAAAGAATAGATTAGCCAAAGTAGCTTATGTAAAATTCAGTCATGAACAACCGGACCGTTGATAAATGCCGACATTAAGGTCAACTGGTCCAGACAGAGGAAGCCCCCTGCAGGACACAATGGTTGTAATGGCTGTGTAATAGCTGCAAACCGGGATATCTGATCAGAGTGGATTAGCTCCAACGGTGGCACAATGCTTCCCCCCAGCCAGCTGCCCCCCCCCCAAGCTGTAACCCGAGATATCATCGAGCTCGCTTCACTTTTTCTAACAAATATCTCACCCTTGTTTCGTTCTGCCGTTAGTCTCTTTATCTCTCGGACCACCTGGTCCGAGTTGTCATCGAACTGTCCTAGTCCGAGAAGGAAGAATAGAGATTCATAGCAGAAAAAGCACTGATAAAATCATGAAATCCCTACTCACGTAGGTTTATAGGTTTATAGGTTTATACTCACGTAGGGTAACGTTAGGTTCTTATTTAAAAACTAATTAAGCCACACCAAATATATAGTCAGTCATTTATTCCATTTTTTTCACTACATGGCCATTTCCGAGATATATAAGGGTTGGTTGTCCTACAGGTTACCAATCAATTATAGACAAAGGGAGAAGGTCAAGATTTATTCCGCAGGTCGGTCGCGAAATAAATTCCAACCCGTCGAGGTCGGATTCCTAAAGGCGCACACTGAGGCCTCCTATGTCATATCTCTCAAAACCTCATATTTTTATTTATATTTTTAAAAATTAATCATATTTAAAGTAATTAAACCAGAGATCAGACCCGAGGATTTAAGTAAACGGCGTATTGATTGTAAGTAAAAGGCATATTGACTAACATAATACAATATTTTCTCAATTGCTATAGGAATGTCTCAATTTTTCAGGAAAGATTTTGTTTTTCAATATTGCGCAAGGTTTTTAAAGTTTTCTAATTACCCCAGTGTTTTATGACGTCAGTCATAGCAATTTATAACATAACAGGCCTACAATGATAATAATGATTTTTTGTTTTTTGTGTTTATATTTATATTTTTATGTCACTTTTTCATACAAAGTTCTGACATTTTAAGGGATTTTGTATTCGTATTTCTGGAATGTTCCATTTTTACATTTATTGTGAGACCATTCAAAATATTAGGGAGACACTTTTATTTCTGTGGCGAACCCACGAAATTAAAATTTGACGCTTTACCACAGTTAGATGATGGTACCCTGTCTATAACCCTCCTCGTCACAATGAATGACCAGGACGTAGTTATTATTTCTTCACAACTGAAAATATATTTCTTTAAACAATATCAAAAATTTCTTCTCTTTAAAAAAAAAAAATCATTTTAACAAAAATATTCTAATATATGCAGTTATTCATAATTATGATGAATAAAAAATGTTTTCATTGAGTCTAATTGCTCTGATTCGGAAGAAAATTCGGACAGCTGAATGATTTATAAGCACTTTATATTAGCAATTACTTAACAATCCATTATTTGGTCATGAAATTGAGAGAATCGTTACAATTGTTTATAAAAATTAACAATTATTTCTCACGTTGATTAGTTTGAAACTTAATCTACTTTTGATATAGAAAAAGTGTGTTTTAACTCTTTGTTAAATCCTTGTAAAATTAAAAAAAAATCTTCGCTATCGAAAATTTTATTAATAGCTTCTTGTTTTCGAAATGATTCTAACTATATATAGATGTTTAAGAAAAGGGAACACAGCGACATCTTCCGTATAAAGCAGAGGGTCGCCTGATATGGATAGAACGAAAATAGTCAAGTTTTATGGCAACTAGGGAGATAGGAGCGGAAGCATGTGACCTTTCGAAGATGCCACAACTTGCAGCAGCCTATTCACGTCTCGGCCGGCCACATTTAAGAAAAAAATGAAGGGTTCAGAACACTTTCGCGTATGACCTTTTCAGCTGAAGTGACTGCGAGCATCAGAAGCCGGGCAGCAACATGCCGATGTCAGCGTTCTCGTTATCCGATTCAATTATCCATTAGATTTATCTTTTGATCGGTTAGCTTGATTGTTGACACGAAAACATTGTAAGCAGAAATGTTGTTTGATCGCTTTTGGATATCTTTGGTACTGAATAATAAAATATCTGTAGTGTTCGATTACAGCGGAATTCTATTTGTATTCCTTGGTAGGAGAATTTTATATATAAATTCACTTTATGAACTGTTCTGAAATAGAAAATCCAGGCTTCAGCATTATTTTATAATGAAATGTGATTTTAATTAACCTCATTTTGTTTTTTAGTGAATGAAGTTCTCCTGTTGGGTTTAAAAATTAACTAATTGTGCAAGTATATTGGAGGCTATTTTTTGGTTTTTAGGTTTTTTTTAGACCCTTACGTCTTAAGTAAAATAAAAAAAAAAAAATTATAGTACATAATTACTTAATTGCTACAAATTATTAATTTTTTATTTTTAATTGAATTAAAAAAATAACTTCGATTAACCTATTTTTACTGTTCCAACGCTTCAGCTAGAGTTTCTAGCCTTCTTCAGGGTTAAAAACAGAACAAGATAACAACCACAGTAAGTATAGAAAAATAAAAAAAGAAAAAAGAAAGTATAAACAGAATAATTTTACACATAAAATAGGTTAATCGAACTTATTTGTGTTTTTCATTGACCGCACCCCCAAACCATCTTCTCCTCATTCATCATCCACGGTCAACTATCTCTCATAATTAAAAAAATAACTTTTTATTTTCATTTCCAATGTCTATTTAGCTATCATATAAGTTGCACAAATGAAAATAATATTTGAAATAATACAAGCAATATATTGTGGAAGAAAGGTTATATATTTCCAAGATCGACGTTTTGAAAAAATCTATTCCACTGGTTGCGAATGAGAAGAAATAAAAATTGCATTCTATTGAAATATTAAGTGGACCAGTCCACAGCAATGATACAAAAACATAAAATAATAATAATAATAATAAACAGCTACATTATACAGTTTATGGTAATTAATCCAACTTAGCTTACAAAAATGATTGATTAACTTGAAATAAATTTAGAAAATATCGTGACTCAACTTACTTCGTAATAAGCATGTAGGCATTTAAAGCTTGGTGGAGAGCAGTAGTAGGAAAACGAGAAGTTCCATTGCAAATTACAGTTCTGACCGGAATATCGAGGAGCTTCATATTACCACCTTCATACTACCACCTTCTCCTATTATAATAGCCAGATTACAATAAAGTAAGATTCCCGTTAATGTCCAATAATATCTAATGAACTCGCTGAATTGAGTGGGTATTAGGAAACCTTTTACAATGACTAGCAAAACACCAGCTTCTCAAAATACTTATTGTTATCCAGAAACAACCGGTTACAAAGAAAAGCCCGGTGGCTGGGAGTGATTGTAAGAAGAAGGAAGAAGGGAGCTTCTACCTGGCTATCACTATTATCGGTGTTATTAGCCGTAGATCGGGCACCATCCAAGGGACCATCTGCTGAGGGCCATGTGTTCAGGGCTCCCACTTAAGATAAGGACAGATTTATCTATTCCTAAGTGCTGGACCTCATCTCGCCTCTTTCCCTCTTTTAGAATCACTATTGCAATCAGAGATATCCTCTATCTAGTTTTAAAGTCAAAATCGAACTTAAAATAGGTTGATTGGATTAGCTGATTAAACAGAGCGATCAAGAAACTGTAATTTTTCTGGAAGCATTTGAACTCTTTTCATTCAGAATATGAAATTAAAATAGTCAATTAACATGATTAGACGTTAAGATTAAACCTGGCGCAGTATTTTGAACAGCTATCCGAATCGTAAATGGTCCCAAATAAGGCCTTTCCTCGTTTTGCTTAAAACGTTTGTTTTTTTTTAAATATGATGGACTTCTTGGGTACCAAACATGACGGATTTTCTATATTCTCATTAGTAATTGATTGTGAGGAGCTTCTACACTTCATAAAACTTTATTTCATATATTGCAGCTTTGATGACTTGGATTTAAAATACAAACGATGGCTTATCTGTATATAACAGTTTTAAATGTCATGGAATCTGGAGGATTACATTATCATGCAAATGGACAAGCTGTACTAAGAATAATAGATCTTTGTATGCTGAAATGACTGGAAAATAAGAGCAAAACGAACAAATACCTAAAATAAATAATCGTAAAGAGAGATTTAAAACTGATTGATTGGAAATTTTGTAGAGATAGAAAAAATCCTAATTATTCTCTTTCAAACCTATACAGAGAAGTTATTTTGAAACTCTGCGAAATTTTCGATGACTTTTTAATTCAAAATCCTCGAACATAGACATGTACATCAAGCGAAGTGGCTCTATGTTCGAAGTGAACTAATATTCTATGTTTTTTTTTCTTCAAATTTAATAATCCTATTTAATTTTTTTTTTTTAAAGAAATTATTTAACATACTGAAATTGGTCATTAAATTTAATCAGCATGATAATGAATTAATTGCATTACCGCTATTTTCCACATATTTCATCATTTTCATTTGCGTAAGAACATCATATTTATTTATTATTATTTTATTCGGGACCGTTAATTTGGCAAATTAAAGCTTATCGAGTTATTAACACATCACATCGGACTGGCACACACAAAGGTGTACCGGCATGACACCTCTTCCTCAGTGGCTGCCTATAAAAAAAAGTGGTAAGAAAAAAGTCGGTGATGAAGAGATGATGTGGAGGCGGCACCCAAATGAGGGACTATTTCCAAAGACGCCGTGTGAGAAACATAGCTGAAAAAGAGAAAAAAAAAAGCATGAAGGGGCCGAAAACAGTTTTAAATTATCCCTCCATTTGAGGCTAATAAAACGGACCACCCAGCGCGGGTATAATAACCGAAGCACTATTACCACCTAGCCTATCATCTTCACCCCGCCCGCCACTAATGTCTCAATCATTTTTATACATTCTCCTCTATTAATACCACCTCACTTGTTTACTTCTGTTACCCTTCTATCGGCACCTACCATATCGTAGTAAAACATAACGACCAAGTAAATGATTAATTCAATATTTTATTAATCACTATAATTGATAAATAAATTAATTAAATAACATATTTCCACATTGAAAAAAAAATATTTTCAATCTCTCCAAACTAATATACGTAGTTAAGGATTTTATAAATTCATTTATATTATTTTTATAGCCTATAACAGGAGGGAAGTCAGAGAATAAATGCTAAAATTTAGTCAAATCGTCTGAATATATATCTGTCATTTACATCTGATGAATTTTCATTTTATTTTATATACTCTTGAGAAT
>NW_027105487.1:374615-395457 GCF_000696795.3 Halyomorpha halys
AAACCATATTTATTTATTTTATGCCGACGTTTCGACCTGAGTTTCAGGTCTTCATCAGGGGTAGTGGCGTAGAAGGTAGGATTGCATCTTGAACAGTTGCAACAGTTGCAAGCCTACCTTCTACACCACAAGCCCTGATGAAGACCTGAAACTCAGGTCGAAACGTCGGCATAAAATAAATAAATATGGTTTTGTTTATTTGTTGTTCTTTGCTGACCGTACCCCCCGACAAACTTCTCCAATGATTTATTTTTTAAATGGAGATTTTAGCATTTTTAGTTTAAACGTGAGAATGTAAAAGTTTTTGATTTTTTAGATAATACCAAGATGTATTATTTTACAAAAAATTAAATGATTGATCAATAAAAAAAATTATATAACTTGTGTTACAATATAATAATAATTTTTTTATCAATATTAATTAATAGATTCTTTTTGAATTATATATAATGTGATTAAAAAAATTACAGAAAAAAAACGGAGACAAAGATTATGACCAAAATTATAGAAAGAAGAGTATAAATTTTACTGGGATCAGGAAGCAGTATTTAAAAGTCAAAAAGGCAGTAATACGTTTATTATATCTTAGTTTTATTATTGGTTTGTATATTGTCAAGTCCCACTTTTTATTTTTTTTTTTTATCCGTAAACACTACTATTTTTTTAAACTTTTTACTATCACATATTTAGAATATTAACTATTTAAATTTTAAATTCAAAAGTTTTATTAGATCTGATTTAAAATATATTTGATGGATATGTTATTCCTATAATTATAGATACCTTTAGATATAACCTGTAACCATATCCCGTATTTCCCATTTTTAAAGAAATTAATTCTTATGTTTGATCTTCGTTTTTATTATTTCACGTACCTAATGCGAAATTAATCCCTTATGAAATAACGCATGTTAAAATAACATATAAATTGAATTATATATAAGGCCTACCATGTTTGGGTTTAATTTCTAAACAATGGTGGATCCTATCTCGGCGTTTCCCCTATCTAGATCATTGGCAGTGATGCGCTGGCTGAGGATGAGGTGTCATAAATAATTCATCCGAGATCCGGAGAAGGCCCCACGGCATCAGATCTTACACTCTCGATAAGGCTCCTATAAGTCACAGCAGCATCTATCCCAACCTCTTCTCTTTCTTTTGTCTTAATGAGACTTTTCTTTCCCCTTTGTTCCTCACGTTATTTTACAACGAATGCGTGACGGAGTCCGAGGAAAAATAAAATGAAAAATACTTAGTTGAATAAATACATAGTATGGGTTCTAAGAGAGGAAGTGGTTGTTGTTTGTAGAGGTTGCCGTTGGTTCATTTTTGTAAGACGGATTTGATATTTTACTAAAAATGTATCAAACTTACATAAAAATGGCAAACTAAAATATTCATTAATATTAAAATGGCTATATTACCTATAAGCACACGTAAAAATATTTAAATCAATTAACATAAAACAATCAAAGTAAAATCAATGACTAAACGAATTGTATAAATTTCACTTCTTGTGAGTGTTTCAAGCATACATTGTCACAGTTTAAACTCCGACTCATTCCGATCTAATCTTAAAACTCAAGGTGTCCCTAAGCACATCGCTATCCGAACTGTCGGAAGGCAGAGGAATGTGACTAGGTGCGTGTGAACGTTACACATTGCAGATAGGCGTTCGTGACGCGGGTGTTAGCCAACGGTTAGGAATTGGCACTAGGTATTTACGACTCAAATCCGTGCACCGTAGCGAATTTCCATTGCCTGCTAAAGACGCACGCAATTAGAAGGATATGTTCATCAAGGCCTTAGAGAGGCAGATGGAGGGATTTTTTTCCAACTGGACCTCAGGGCCAAGGTAAATATTTCCTTTGGTGAGCCGGCAAACAGGCTGATGGATCGGCTCTTGTTAGCGGGTTTACTTTCGAAAGAAAACATATTTGACACGTGTCACCTACCCAGCAGTCAGGTCTCACAAAGGGCTCTGTTGCTGTTTTTGTTTCATTTTCGTATTTTGATGGAGTCCTGTTTTGTGTAAGTAAGAGGGATTTGGTGATTTACAGTATAAGGTACGATATTTGGTAATTTTACATGATGTTACACTGCAAGTGACTTGACTTAAATGTCATAAACATCATATCTAATGTGACAATAAGCCTTTGATGTTAAATCTAGTTCTTTATTTAAATAAGTTCTTCCTTTAGGAATTCTTGTTAATAAATAGATCTCCATCAGTGTATTCTGTGAACAATTCAGTACACTAGCTCCAAGAAAGTATTGGCATAAGATATCATTAGAGCCTGATATTTCAATGCATGTGATAATACGATAAATTGTAAGTTTTATGAATATAAATAAATCAGAATAAAGAGGGAATTAAACCATACGTACAATTTTGCAATACAATTAACACGATTGAATCATTTGTAAAACGAACTTAAAAACAGAAAAAAACAAGAATGTAATTACAAGCAAAGTCCCATACTGGCATTGTCCTTTTTGTGAACTGATCAGCAAAGGGAATGTTTTAGATTCCTGTAGGTAACTAATGGTGACAAAACTGGCAGCGGTGGCAGAAGAAGAGAAAACTGCCGATTGCTAACGGCTATTAAATGAAAAAAAGACAACATTAAGAATATAGCGTTCGGATGTCCATAAGCACCCGGGAGCCATACTGGGAGAGCGCAAGGTGAAATCCTACTCGGCTGCGGCACTCTAAAACGGGAGTTACATACTACCCGTTGAAATTCATGATTTCTTCTTTTTTTCTCTCTCTCTTTTTTATCGTTTTCTTTATGTTGCAACACTGTGTTTTCTTCCTGCCACAGCAGTTGGTGAAAAAGTAAGGTCTTCAAGTTTCTTCTGCAATGATCCTGTCATCCAGGGCCAACACATGTCCCTTAATATATTGATCAAGTGGATAGTGTCTCCAATCCTGCTAGCTCACCACTCCGGTGTCCGATCAGGCGGCTTGACCTTTTCTTTGTCAATTGTTTTTGTCAAACTGCTCACGATGCACTATTATCTATAATTCAAGAATATTTAAGTAGTATCAAACCTCAGATATCTCATCGAACAAGAATTGTTCCAGTGACATTTAAATGCAGAAAAAAAAGAATTACTTATTTTCTTCCTTAGAATTACTTTATTTTATCTCCACTCTCCGTTCCATCCAGTGACTGGATCCACCACTTCGTTCCAATCCAATTGTTAATGAGTAAGAATTATCAGCTTTACATAAATTTTCATGTTTTCCATTTTAGTTTTCTAAGGGTGGTTGCTATTTTTATAATGGTGAATGAATCGCAACAAAAATGATTTGTCAAGTTTTCAAACCTGAAGCTCTTACTATAAAAATTAAAGTATTATTCACAATAAATGCATTAATTGGGAATAAAAACTAATAAAATTTGGATAAGCATGCCTGATTGTTGATATACATATAGAAGTGGTGGATACAGAAGCCTAGAACAGTAAGAATAGATAAAAAAAAACCTTACGTGCCTCAAATACTGAACTGTCTAGAGTGTCGGTAGGTACGTGTTTTCTACACCCGTCGGTATGTCCCATGGGTCAACTATTGTATTCAACAAGTAAGCTGCTTTTTACTTATTAGCTGAACTTCTGTTTGTTGTTCTCGTTAAAATGCATTGTGAAATCCGTTCTAATGATATTATCGTTGTAATATGGTTTGGCAATTATTATAGCACTCTAATCATACTATTTAAAGTTGGTTTGTGCTGTTCAAGGACCGTTAGGTAATCGAACAATGTTTTATTTTAATTTTATTTAATTTTAATATTATATATAATTTATTTTTAAATTTGATCGTTGCTACCCGATTTTATCATAATTTAAAAAATATAAATACCAAGCCAAGATATTTCCAGGGATCGAAGCTTAAAGCTTATTTTAATAAAAAAAAAAAAAAAAAAATCAATCGTTATCAAATAATTCTGATACATTTTTTTTTAAATGTGTATGTTTATCTTTCAACAATTATCGAACATTTCAAAAGATCGGAATTTTGTCTACTACTGTTGAAAATTATATGGGATAATTAATAGAAATATTTTCAGATAAAAATATTATTTCAATATTCTTATAAATTTTGGAATGATTGTTTTTCAACATTTAAGCTCGTTTTATTATAACGTAGGTTAGTAATTATAAGACTAAAATGAATTATTCATTTGAGGATATAAAATACGTTTTTATGTGCTTTCACAACATATCCATTCCATACTAGAATATCATAAAAACTGTATTTACTTTAGTTAAACACTCAATCTCTTTGAGTATTAAGGAAACTGATTCAGTATTATTCGTAAAAATAACATGAAAGTGAAACATTTGCTTTATCGTATAAAATCTGGCATTCATAGAAGTCTTCAAATTCCAAAAATCGATATGTTATAAATATTTCACCTCAATTTTGATGAAAAGGGTGCGTAAATTATTCTAATTAATATTCTTTCAATATATAGAGAAGGGAATTGTGTACCGTGCAACCTCTGAAACCGTGTATTTTGTGATTACATAAATTAAACAACATTTTAGGCAGTATTAAAACGTACTTTAGAAAGGTGGTTTTCCATAAACATGAAGAGGAAAAATTTTTTAAATGGAAAAAAACATGACTCCTGTATTTACATGGTTCTCACCTGGCCACTTTCCCAGGGGAATCCAAAGATGTCCTGTTCGTTGTCTTGCATTAATCGATCCTCATGTTTTGTTTCAAGCGCAGGAACGTGACGCTCTAGGAAGAACATTAATTTTACACTGCCCTGAACAAGAGCAAGTGAAAATAACGACGAGTGCGGACTTTGCCAGAAACAATAGCAACTTCAGGGGACTTTACAAAGAGGTGAACAATAAAGGATTGAGAAATACCATAATTGGAAACGTACCTTTCATTCTCCTTCATCTTTTCCTCGAAGCTTTGAAACACCTAGCAACTGTCTTTTAGAAGAGTATACATTGGATTGTTTTTTATAAATAAGCTAGATAATAAATAATTACCAAAACAAACAATCCTTATTGTTATATCTATATAATCCTTATACAATTACCTTTTCAAGAGATTTTGACATAAAATTGGAACAGTGAGAGCAAAAGAAAATTGAATTCCTAACTTTTTTAGTATAACTAACTCATTGCAACGTCATAAGCTGCTCATCATATTATCATATCTATGCGTAATATGATTCCGCAAGCGCTCTTGCTGTATTATAATATGTTTCATTGTATTAAATAAAGAGAAAAATAAACAAAATGAAATTATCCAAGAAATGGTAAGAGGAACATTTGCTAACAAGACTGAAGACAGAAATTATTATAAACATAAAATCAACGAATTCTATTAAATTTATTAAATACTTATCCGTTGGAATATATTTTTTTTAATTAACGGTTAACCAAGCTAGCGATAGTCTAAAACAAATTGAGGTTCCATAATGTTGGCAAAGATAATAAACAATTAGATATATATATAAATAAATAATTAATCGTATAATTTCAAATTATGGGGAAGAGGGCTGCGGTCAAAAGAGAAACAAAAATAGTCAACAACCATTTATTTTCTGACGATTCACTTCGACGCCTCCAAAGCAACAGCCCAGGGCCCTGTTTCGTAATGAAAGCTAATAGTATTAGTTGATAGTACAAGTGTAGAAACTAGTGTGGTAATAATACTAATACTTATTTTTTTCATGTTAGGGATGACTATTAGTCATATTACAGGAATTAAAGAATACTAAAGTACAAGTTACTATTGTACAAGTCTGTGTAATTGAATTAAGATAAATCTAAAAGACTAATAGTATTAGTTTGTACTTTATTATGAAACAGGGCCCTGATGTGTCTACAAAGTGGGGCGAAAAGTCGGAAAATAAATAGTCGTTAACTATTTTTTTTTTTTTTACCGCAACTCTGAGCATCTACTCAATAATTTGACAATAAACAATGGTTGTAACACATTGAATTTATTATTAAATGTAATTATACTATATTGTAAGCCAGAGGTGAGCTCCATCTATAAAATAATTCGAAAACAATTTAAAAAAAGAGTATATCCAGACTTACTTGCATAGCTAAGTGATTATAAAAAGAAGGAATTGGACGTGAAATCCGGAATATGCAGATTTTTCGTTTTAAATTGGAATTTCAAGAAATTAATAGAAAAGCAGATTGTCGAATGGATTAATTGATAAATAAAACTTTATGTGTAGAGGTTCAAACATTTTGAAAATTTAGCAGACAATAGAAATAGATCGTATATGTTTTTTTAAATGATTAATACAAAGGCAATTACTGAATATAAGAGTTAATATAGATCTGATTGATGAAATATAATATTATTAAATTAAATAACTTTTAATGAAACCGTGTCTATTCTTTCAAGTTAACAATCAAAGTGAAACTATGCCTTCAAATAAGAGCTTCTGTGAAAGTAGCTTCATAGCCGAATTAAAAAAACATTGACAGCTCTAAAGTGAAACTGTAACACTTTGAGAGAGGTGAGCTACTGTACCTCCCAGTTTTCTTTAAAACTCTCCTTTTAAAAGAAAGGCATTATGAATCTACCAGGGTGAGCAATGGCTTTTATGCGCGACCAGGTGACAATGGCTTGCTTTGTGCCATCCTGCCTAACGCTTGTCACAAATTTTCATTTTGTGGACGGGGGAGGCGGTGTAAAATTTGAATTTTATACGGACCGAGCAGAGAGCTACCTGGGGGACATCATCACCAAGCCTCGCTGGTAATTTACGACTCGCTGCCGACCTATTCCCAGAACGACTATTCACTAACCTCTCGTAGCTCCTGTCTCTTCATCTCTTTCATTATGTCCCTAAATGTCTTCATTTGCGTTCGAGATACGTTATGAATGTGTTTCGGGTCATTGCTCTGACCCCACATCGGGTTTTTATTCCGTTCTGCAGTAATCGCCTGAAAAAAAAAAACACAATGAAATTCATGTTAAACATAAGAAAATTTAGAAACAATGATAATTGTAACGAAATAACTGCATAGGTATAATAATTTTAATACAGAAGTTTTTATTATTTACGCTATGAATCACAGACAAGAAGTAAAAAATTAAATTGAACCTAAAATTTAAAAAAAAATCTGGAAATTTAAAATTAAGAATTAAATTTCCATAGAGCTTAGGGGAAGGAAAAAATATCTATTTTCATTACAGCGAAAAATAATCATTTCCGATGTAGTAACTATTAACTTTTCGAACTGACTTCCACATATGTATTTTTATAACAAGATAAACGCTATGAATAAGTATAATTATATATAAAAGACTATTTGTTATTGATTTTCCATAAATTACTGCCAAAAATTAAAAAAAAAAACTTTATATATTCATAATTCAAGGGCGTTTCTATTAATTATATGTGTATACAATTTTATATAACAGAGGCGAAATCACTGTCATTAGATCATCAGTTTTTATAGAAGCCTTCTATTTTGTATGCAAAGGGGCGTTGTAGAAATTTAATTTAGAGGTCTTAATTTCCGACAGCCACAGAAATTAAAGAACACCCAGGGGAAAAAAGTCCATTAGGAGCTGAATAGCACGTGACCTGGTGTGTAATTGATGATGGCTGCCTATAAAAAAATAAATAAAAAAGGATCGTATTTTATTAAAAGGCGTCGAGTTTTTTCCTTGGTCGAGAGTCGAGGGTGTAATCAGTGGCATCGTTTGTAGGTGCTGTTGGATTGGCAAATTCACCGCACACCCTGACAGCTAGCTATATCTCCACCACCCGTTGGGCAAATTTGTAAACTCGGCTCTACCTGGTCTCTTCAGGACCACCTACTGAGCTTCTATGGGTACATCCTTTTTAGACAGTTTTTTTTTCTTAATTTAATTATTTAGAAATCGCTTAATTATGTCAACATTTTAATCATAAACTAGAAGAGAAGTTAAGTAAAATATATAAAAATAAAAAACTTCTATTAATTATAATTAGAAACTGTTTTTATTGAGTAGTATTAATCCTTAGTAGTAAAAATCCTTCCTTTTAATATCTATATTATGTGAATATATTTCTAATCAACGCTTCGTAGCAGTAATGGTACATACAACGTAGTAATACAGATATAACCAATAATAGAAGATTAAAGGAAACTATTTACATAACAAGATATATTACAAATACTGCTAATTAAAAAAGTGATACAAAAACATAAATATAAATTATCCAGAAACAATAAAAAAATTACAGTTACAATAGTCAACAATTTACAATTATCTTAAAAAATGAAATAAAAATTTAAAAAATAAATTAATAATTAGTTTAGAACATAAAACAAGGGAGAGATTCTCGGAAACAGAGGGGAGACTTTAAAGAGTCCACCCTGTGAAATTAATTTAGGACGAAATATTCAATTATGGATAAAAATAAAAAAGCATTTAACAAAAAAATGGTGAAAATATAATATAAAAATATGTACAAAAGTGCCTATTTTATAAGATGGTAAATTATTTCAGATAGTTCATCCCGAAGATCGGGTAAGTGCTGTTAGAAACGTTAATGGAAAACTATGTATGTTATAGGGACATTAAGAGGAAAGATTTTTCACAGAACTACTTAATATAAAATGAAAACTGTCACATTAAAAAAAAAATTATCAGTTCAAAGAATTTGTACATTTGAATTCAATTATTTCCATAACATTCCTCCTCAAATAATGAATATTTTCTTTTTCTTCAATTCAATGCTCAGTAAAATAAGTAAATTTACTATGGGGTTTAACGTCCAGGTGTACTTCAAAGTGAGTAGGAACCATAGGAACCTGGTCTAGCCTGAGTAAGAAAGTTATTTATTTCATGAATTTGTCAAGGAATAAATTTCAATTTTTCCAGTCTAGATTCGAACTCTTCCGAAACGCATTTTATTTATTGAAAAAAAAAATATTATTAGTTTTTTTTAAAAATACATTGACTTTTTTTCTTTGAAACAGCAACTTATAATCTTGCTTGTAATTTATGGATTCCAACAAGGGCAGGAACCTATTCTAGCCAGAGTGGAAAGCTACAGATTTATTCCACGGGTCTGCACTGAAAAAAAAAAAAGTGGACTCTCACTGACCGCAATCGAATGGGCATTCTCTTGTGTCTCGATCATGCTACAGCACTCTGCCAAAGCTGCCCAAGGATTTTTAAATATCATATGGGGGTTTAAAAATTAATAAATACTGAATTTTATAATTATTTTATTATTATTAATTAATTAATTTTTTTTTTAAGAAATACCATAATGTACTATTGCTTTATTTTGCTCCAATTCCGAATAACATATACTACGGTTCATTCCAAAGTTTTGTTGATTTAGTTGCCTGTTATTTATATATTATATTCTTATGGATGAATCATTATTTTTGTTTATATTTATTGGAATATTTCCATATTATTTTTCCTTCATTCCTTAGTACAATCATTTTTTATTATATTTTTTTTTAAATTTTCATACTATATTTAAATTATTAAAATGATACAGATGCGCCGGTCTTTCCGGATGGAAAGATACGGACATAAGGAAAGAACTTTCATTACCTTTTAATCTTGAAACCACAGTTTTAATTGTTGTGTACTTTTTTTAAGAACCACTTTACAACTGAAACATTGTCAGTCAAAATTAATCCGTCTGTCAGTATATTGCGATTAAAGCACGATGCGTTGTTTACATAATTTGAAAAGTAATAAATTAACAGAAACATCAATTAAAGGATGAGACTAATGATCTTGTAATAATATTACCTAATAGGATCTAATATTACATAGTGATAATCTCCCCTACACTCATGGATGGAATGAAATTATCAACTTATTACAAAACTTTAGGGGACGATTAAATTTGATATAGTCATGAGCAGGATAGTTATCAATAAATAAAAAAAAGAAAAAAAAAAGAAAGAATATAAATTAAAGTAAAAACATAGCACAAAGGTTTTACATTTATACATGTTTCTCCATTGACTGCGGTGGGTAGAGAGTCAACAAAACCTGTTCCAACAAATATTATTCCACCTTTTTCTCTCGTTTTCTTCCTTTTTCCTCCATTCTATTTTATTTTCCTCTGCCGGCCTTGAGACCACTCCATTTCACACGGATAAAATTAATTGAAAGTTAAGTATATGAAGGTTAACATAAGGCTAAAATAAACTTGATGAGACAGAAATCGAAATTAATAAGAGATCAGATATGAGGAGGGTCTATGCAAATGTAGCTAGGAGAACCTGATCATGTTTTTTAGTAATGTGAAGGAAAAAAATAAAGCGTTGGCTAAAAGGCTCCCCACTCCTTCAGTTTACTGTATATTAATGAATGCATGGGGGAGGTGGTCCAGATATA
Source organism: Halyomorpha halys (assembly GCF_000696795.3). Taxonomy (NCBI): domain Eukaryota; kingdom Metazoa; phylum Arthropoda; class Insecta; order Hemiptera; family Pentatomidae; genus Halyomorpha; species Halyomorpha halys. Next base: position 384,982 of record NW_027105487.1, read on the forward strand.
TTTTTTTCTTACAAGATTCCGGTCATCTTCTTGTTTATACAGCTTCCAATTGTCTTTCTAGGTGGCCTTCTGACTTTCTTCATAGGTTTTTCTACAACAATTTATTGGTATGCTGTTATGTGCTGCATTGAACAATATTTATTAAGTAAGTACCGGAAAGAAGAGGAATGTGGTTGAATAGAAACGTTTTATAACTGAACTCGGTTCCTTTCCTAGAACTAGTATTAGGCAAGAGATGGGTAGGAAAGGTCTTGACAATCCACTTCCACATCGTGAGTACCTATTCTTCAAGGGGTTACTAAGAACGGTACAGGTACTAGAGTATATGTTGTCCCTTATGAAGTGGTTAGAGTGTGGTTAGTTAAGTCAAGTGTACTAACGAGCCAAAATTTTGTGGTAATCCTGGTCAACGGTTTTGTACCTGACCAGTACCGTTGCAGTTTCAACGGTATCAGTATTTTTGACTGTTGAGCCAACCGATATATTTGCTGTTGACGTTGACAATTATACCTCGTAGTTGTTTTATCTGCAACACTTTGTATTGTGATAATTTTTCAATCTCCAACAATTGGCGTATTCAAGTGTTTTGTAGAAACGTATCATTATAGAAATGAAATGAAAAATAGTTTATTATTCTGGGACTAGGTCCCTTTAGAGCAATTAGAAAGGCAATTTTAATTTTATAATAACATTTATTGGCCATAATACAGTGTGGCCATACTTAATTTAAAACTTATTTACAGAGAAAAAAAAATGTTAGAGTTCCAGAGAGCTCGGGTAAAAAACGTAATAATAAATTTTTATCATTACGTTTTGATTTTACTTTAACTATTGAATTTAGAAAAAAAATTGAATTCTAAAAAAATATGCATCCATTGTCCTCTATTTTTAAAAATCTCAAGTTGTTTAACTACTGAACCGTTTTCACTGAAACTTCAGGTTTCAGCACCGGTTAGTTTGGAGTCGTCAAAACAAAACCAATCTTTTGCTGCTTCTTTCTTTAGGTTATTGTGTAGATGAACTATAAAATTTTGATAGAGAAATATTCCAAAAAAAAAAGTAATGTTTCTCTTTGTCAAAATGAATTATCAAGTCAGATCAAAGTAAATATAAATCTTTGATAGGAAATAAAACAGTGAAATGTGGTAAAGAGTTTAGTAAAAAAAAAAAAAGAAGTTCGTTTTTATTTAAATATTTAAAATTTTCTAAAGCCGTAATAAAATAAAATTTAAAAAGAACTTCCGGAAGTTGTAGATTAAAATTTATTTATATACATGCATGAAAGTAAATATGTCTGAAAATCACAAAAATGGGTCTGAGACGTTATAAGAATTTAGGTATCATATAATAAAGTCAAGATTTTGAACATTTTTAAAAATATGTATGTAAAATATAATATTTTTATTATTGGGAAAATATAATCTCTAATATTCGGGACTTTTTATTTATCTGATTGTAATTTATATTAATTTTATAGTAAGGAATTCAAGTTATATCGACCGATTGAAACGTTCTGATACTGAGGATTAGTAGTTGTCCAACGGACAGGTTTTCCAGTTGATGATAGAAACATTGCCATTTCTTAAAGAGGCTAATGCCGACAGTGACCGTTCTTAAAAGGCGCTCTACCATTTGAGGCATCAGGGCTATTTGTAATCACACATTACTCAGGGCTGCCATTAAGTTTCATCTCTAAACTAGCAGTGACTTGTCTTCCCAATGAGTAGTGGCAAAATTGAGAGGTCTCCAAAGTACCAAACATTTGTCCTCATAGTTGATGAGGCCTTCTAGCAAGAATTGGACGTGCCTAAGTGGCCCTAGCGGCTTCCAATTAGGGATCATATGTAACATATAAATCCCATCTGTCACCTGACAGACCTGGAAATGTTTGAACTGTCTTCATCCTACACTCGTACGGTTACAAGCTATCCTTCGCCGTCCCACTAAATAATCCGAATTAGTCATGCTGTTGAAGAGCCCAACGGCAACTTTCATCAGCTGTATTGGGAAAAAAATAAAATAAGAAAGACCATTTGATCCCTGACTATTTAAATTACTATCTTAAATAAAATAAAATTATGATCTCAAGGACATCTGGACAATAATCCAATTATTTTAATCGTAAAAATATCATGAACTACGTATTGAATTATACTGAACATTTTCTTCCATTACTTTATGTGTCTATTCTTTCTTACTATGTAAACTTTTCTGAGCCTATATAATGCTATTTTCTAAACTTCATTATTTTAATTAACGTGTTTTCTCACATAATACATTCATATTATCTAATTTACACATTTTTAACTTATTCTGGATTTTTAAATTACGTGTTAATATATTAATTAAGGACAAATTATAACCCAAAAACCAATAATAAATGAAAGGGAGACAAAAAAGACACAGAACAAAACAAGGATCAAATAGATACTATATAAGCCTACCCTGCAGCAATGTCAGTTGTTAATCAATAACTTTAGAGACTTTATCTTTATGTAAAGAATGACAACAGATAAAGACAAAAAAATATCTGGTAATTAAAAAAAAAAATTAAATTGGTTAAAATGAGTAAAGTGGATAATATGAAAGTGTTTAGAGGTGGTTGGTAGTTGTAATTCAGTTCAGTAGATGGAGTAGAATAAACCCCGAAATGTTAACATTGTAAAGAATAATACTATAGAAAATATGGGAACTATAAATGTTTAATGAATAGTAATTCAAAAGACTACTTATCAGGAAAAAAATGACTTCCCAATAACTAGGTTTAGATCTTTACCAATAGGTCTTTATTGCATCATTCATTTTAATATTAGTAATAAATTGGACCGTTTCACTCGTTTACATGAGATTAAATAAAATCAGAGTAAATATTGTAGAAAGTTTTGTAGACCATAAATAAATAACTAAAACATTGCAATTGAATCACAATCAAGATATCTTTTAAATTATCTCTGTTCTGTAATTATCAATCACAATCCTACAATGTGAATCTACAAAGACATGATTCTCCCAAAGTCCCATAACGGGAACCATTATAAAAACCACACGTAGAATAAATGTATCAGCCTACTACTAAGAGATATATAGAACAAATTATTTCCATCTATGGAGTTTTCCACGTTCCTTATTAGCAGATATCATTTCTCAGAGTCATTTCTCACACATGCTATAGATGGAAAGCGTTAGCATATGTAGGTTCTAGGCTATATTAGAAGCAAGAAGTAAGATTCCAAAGAGGTTATTCAGGCAGGAACTGAACTTCAAATGTCCTTAATCCATTTCGGTACGGTGACGTACGTTTCCCACACCCATTGTGTGTCTGGCAGAGCATGTAGAGAGCGGCTCTTATTCCTAGGTCACGCAAACAGGAAGGTTTGGTCAAGGATTAGCTTTTGTATGGAATTGCATAAAATTTTATTATTTTCATTATCATCAGCTTGTAATTTCTCCTAGAGGATCAATTAATAAAAGTGTCATTAAATTATTGAGGCACTGGAGGGATATAATATCAGGGGAATATGAAGAACCGTTAGTTTTTTTAAATGAAACAGTTACGAATTCAATATGTTTATGATTCGAAACAGGTAAAGACTAAAGCGAAAAAAGCGCCGACTAACATTATTTAAGTAAATGACTATACTTTATATTTGAAGGTCGACTGGATCCTAGGAGATAGTCGGTGATTGGGAGGTTTTGAAGAAAATTGAGATTTTCTCAAAATGAGTAAAATAGGAGCTAGTTGGTTTTCCTCTTTTTATTTATTTATTCATTTTTAAAAAAATTTATTAGTTCTAAATTCGAAAACGTAACAGAATTATGACTGCAGTGTTTCTATAATGCTGTGTAAGTTTCTTTATAGTGTTACAACACGAATTGAATTTAGTTAATTATAAAAATAAAGCTTATATAATTAGTATAATAAAGTGATTTAAAAAGAAAAATAATATTTCAGTTTCATAATTTGCTTCGTTGTGGATATTTTAGGCTATTATTGGGTTTAAATATTTTTATTTAAAGTTATAAATTATGAAGTTTTTATGCTGACTGAAATCGGTTCGTAATTTGTTGATATAACAGATTTGAGTAAAAAGTAAAGTTTTTTTAAAATACCAGATCGGCCTGGTAGATCTTACATGGTTATTATAACAGTTTGATTTTTTTTTTTTAACAATTGATTATGAGGGTATAGCCTCGTGAAAAAGACACCTCTAACTATTTACAACGCAATAAATGTATTGAGAAAAACACGAAGAGAAAAAATAAACGAAATATAGTAATCACAATAATAGAAATTGATAAATATGGAATTTATAACAGAACTTCCTGCAGCAACCTGCAGTGGGCGCCTGAGAGGAAAAACTTTTGAAGTACAATTTGATTTCAAATTTACAATTTCAATGTTGAGACTAATAAACATCCATTTATAATCGTCGTTGTCGTAATTTAGTAAATGCAGAATTCTTTCGTATTTTGTATTAAACAACATTTTCTCAATGAAATCATTGAACACTTCAGCTTCTTCAGCTTGTGATGAATTCACCGTTGTCTATAAGACTTGGATTTTCTCATATTTAACTAATATACGCCGCGTAGCCTTCCATAGAGATTGGTCTTTTGGGTCTAAATCATTTACATAAGTCTGATATTTAGCATATATATCCTTCCAAATCCTTTATTGAATGTTTGAGGTGTTTCAATCTCTTTTTGTAAATAGGGTCTCTACTTCACACCTAATATAACCCTGCATAAAATTTTTCTTTGATTTTGGGTTACTGTTAGAGAATGTTATTCCCCCTAGTTGGAAATACCGTACAGTTACTTCGTGTAGATTATGTACGATAGATTCGTTAAATATCTTTATATTTGCTTCGATAATTAATTCCTAGTGTTTCAAATATAGCAATGAAAGATATAAATTTACAAACTTTATTAAGAGAAAGTATATATGAAAGTGACCATGGGCCCAAAATTAAAGACAGTTTCATAGATACAGGATGGATGAGGGAAAGAGATCCAGAGAGGGCTGGAGGTTACCTGGACCCTGCTTACGCACTAATTACCCCAGAGCCGACTAATCTGCCTTTATAGCCTCTCTGATTGCCTTAGCTTGTGCTCTTCTCTCTCGATTAGTTCTCGAGACTTTACCGATCAGCTCACAAACCCTAATCCTATTTCCTCCATCCTATCGTTCAGATAACATTACCGAAATTAATTTTCTTCTTTGAGCACTAAATTAAATGAAACATTTAGTGATTTATTGTTTGAAGTTATGTAGTAGTAATGATCTAAGTTTCATTATTATGTTTATCGCTGATTAATTTTTATTTTTTATTGGGGAGGAGGTGGAAGAGGTTGATATGTTCTTATTTATTAATAATAAACATTCAAGCCTTTGTTTGATTCTTTTTATTTAAAATAGCTAATTCAGTTAAGACTTAAGTTTGTACTATTAAAATACGAAAAATGTTAAGCAAGTCTATTATTCGGTTTCTATCAGTGATGGGATGGTGGAAAGTGAAGTTATGCAATGAATAAAGAAGGTATCGTCATTTCGATAATAACTCTGGTATTATATCACTATCTATCAATTTATAATAATATTGAATTTCTATTTAAAATTATAATGAATCTATTTATTGGATAAACTAAATAGGCGAGTATATTAGAAATATTTTAACGTAATGTCGGAAATGCGAACTTTTTTTAGAATCTTATATTGTTGGAGTAAAGCGAAATAGACATATCTGCAAATATATTCTCTTGTGAAAGCCGAAAAGACGAATTGAATATATTACGAGATAAATTATAACTGTGAAATAATTAATTAACGTACTTCAAAACTATAAATTAGATGACCTACCTACCTTAAATCTACAATTCCTAATAGAAACAAAATTCTCTAAGAAATTTTCAAATAGCCTTCTTTGGAATTAGAGCGACGAAATAATGGTAACTTATCATTGTCAACATAGTTCAAAATAAACAATATATAAGGAAATGTAAGGATTTGTATCAAGATACATTGCAAGAAATACAAGTAATAACGTTACTACAATTAGCTCATCACTCGGGAAGTAGAAATTATTAATAGTTATTAATGTACGCGAAGGTCGAGATTCCAATTAAAATCTCTTGGAGTAATTACTAATGCTTTACGACGACTACAGAGAGAAACGTAAGCGAGGAAGTTTGTCATGGCGCCGAAGGACGCCCAGGAAAGCTAATTGAAGTAGGGCGACCCTATACCTTTGAACCGACCAGCCCTTTGCAGGAACCAGTCCGGTCGGGTATTCATCAGATGACCTTTCATTCGCTTTTTGATGACAACTTCATCACCACTCCCGTCTCTATAGGATCCTTCTTCTCTTTTCATCGAGCTCTTGACCAATCTGTCTGTCTTTATTTGCCTTCGTAAGGGATAAAGAGCTCTGGTTTCAAAGGGGCAAAGGAAGATGAAATACGTCTGATTACTAATCAACGTCATATCTTACAGAAAGGGTTCCTTATTACTTGTAATAATAAATATCACGATTCAAAATATTATCGATTTCATAATCATAATCTTTAGCAAAATAAAAATATTAGATATTAAACAATACATTTTTTTATGTTACAGGTTGCCGAGAGACAGCGTTCATATATGCAATCACCAGCGCCGCTGTGACCCATGCTGTTGCCCGTGCATGCGCAGAAGGGACGATAAAATCGTGCACCTGCGACTACAGCCACAAATCCCGTGGTGCCCCAAGGGCTACCAACGGGGGTGGAGCACTTGGAGTCCGTGACTGGGAATGGGGAGGATGTTCGGACAATATTGGCTTTGGCTTTAAGTTTTCCAGAGAGTTTGTCGACACAGGAGAGCGCGGGAGATCTCTGAGAGAGAAAATGAACCTTCATAATAATGAAGCTGGAAGGACGGTAGGTTGAACTGTTTAATATATAATCAAAACCTTATATATTGTGTATACCAATTAAATGTAATTCAGGTTCTTTCTAAATTATTTACCGCTAAAAAAATATATGATGATTATAGCCAGTACCAATTGTGTAGAAATCTGCCAATTCGCAATATCTTCCGTCATATTGATTCCTGGAATGAAACTTGCATTGTAATTATAAAATTTGTCATAAATCATTACAAAAAAGTTTTTCCTTGAGTTATTTTTTGCACTGACACATGTAAACCGAATTCTGAAAAAAAGTCATTTGTAAAGGAATGCTATCAGTTGGACAAAACATTTCAGGAAATGTCTAACTGAAAGATTTAAATATTTTGGATGCATATCTTCATTGCTCAAAGATACCAATAGGAATAGGCTACAAACATAAGTTGCAGTTCAGATGCAATCCCACGCGATGATCAATGTTAGGTATTCAACCATCTGATATTACATATGGGGATCCTGAAAATGAAGTTAGTATGTAATCTGGAGGCGCGAGACTAAGTGGCAATACTAGCACGTGGGAGCGATATATCTCTTGCCTAAAAGCAGATACAAGATAAATACCGTGCAGAGTCACTGGCTCCAAGCTAATGCTCATTACCTTGTGCCTCATCAGCGGTCATTAGCTCGTGGAGCCCAAAGGCTACTGTCCAACAGCCAATCTCTCAGAAAGGATAGAAAAATAAATAGACATATATTAGCTGTCAGGTTTGGAGGTGATGTGGCCACCATCTGACGCAATCGCTGTTCCATGAGTTTTCAGAGCGACATAGTCAAGCAATCACTTCCATGAAAACTGGACCGGTCCTATTTGCATAAGGTGCTTCATCAATCCTCTGGTACTGATATAAACAAATATTCTGAACAAAAAAAAAACTAATATTAAACATAAAAGTTCAATCCGAAGTTGTACATATCAACCAAAATTTAATTGTCGGATTTTCTCTTAGACATAATATAGTGATATCCAAGAGAGTAATCTGTAACACAGAGTAACACTTATAAACACAAAAATATCTTAGGTTCAATATAAATTTAAAAATCACACCTTTTTTTATTAAATCATTTACAAAAAAATCTTACTCTGTTTCTGACATATAAATGCACATTTACTGGCACACAATAAATCTTCGCCCAATCACAAACTGTTGCCCGACGATCGGATTTCTTTCGCCACTGCGAAGATATCATTTCCAATTCGTATTGGATCATGGAGGAGTTAGATAGGCGTGAAAAAAAGTCCAATAAAACAATGTGAAGAAAGTTAAAGATGTGGAGCGGTCTTGAATCATTCATCCAGAAAAGAGGTGGGGTTCATGGGAAGGATGGGGAAAAAACTCTGTCCAATGTCAACACAACTGATCCACTTCTGTCTTCTTTTAAACGTTATAATATCTTCCAGGATACAAAAACAGGATGAGAGGAGATGGGCTCTTTATTTCTTTCTTTTTTTCGGTTAAAAATCAGCTGACTGAGCATCTTTTACAGTACCCATATTGTCAAACGTTTGAGAAAAAAAGGTTCATTGTAGCAATCGACAGTATTTCGAAAACTCAACAACCCCGAAATATTTAACGTTTTATCCTGAATCTTGAACGGTTACAGCTGAATGTTATTATAGAGTTTCGGTAATCTCGAGCTGAATACGTTATGCTTAAAAAGCATTGTGATTAATATATTCTGGCAATAAAAAATACATACAGTAATATTTAACGTAAATTAGAATGAGAATTAGTATGTTTTATTACGATTAATTATTAATGTGAAGCCGAAAATTTTAAAATTATAATGTTTTTGAAAACTAGTGTACATTATTAAATTTTGAAATTAGAAATTAAAAGGAAGTATGAAGAATCATTGCGTCTTCAATGATTTTAATAATTTATTTGCTGATGATTCTAGAAAAACAAAATAAAAAAATTGACGCATAGACAACTGTTTCGTCAAATGGACTCTGGATTAAAAAAAAAAAAATTAAAAAATAAACACCTAAAACTGATAGTTGTTTTTTTTAGTAGAAAAAAATAGACATTGTAAAAATGAACGTTGTTTTTATATTAGAATTTTTCAGGTTGCGTTGTATTTTCTAAAACATTTTTATTGAGGAATAACATATACTGTCTCACTTATGGACTTTGTATGATTTAATTTTATATTTCATTTGCGTTGATATACAAACGATGATAATTGATTATTTCATTCAAGAACATAATTATAAATTTTATTTTAATAAAACGGAATGAAAAATAACATAATAAACATAATTATAAATTAATGAAATATTTGACACAAATAATATAAACTGTAATATAATTAATGTTAAGTTAAGAATAGACATACTCTGTAAGAGAGAAACAGATACAGAGTTGGAGAGACGAGTACGTCAGGCTATCAAGGCCCAGGCACATGATGACGTAGTTTACGCAAGACGAACAAAGGTGCCCGCCAGTGCCTCCTACATAATTCAGAAGGATCTTACATCAATATATATAGCACCTTGTCATAAGCTTGCTTTACAGGTGCATCACCTTTCACTGAAATGTCAAGAGATTAACTCAATGTAATGAAGCCGTGGTATTCCAAAACATTAGCACATCTTACAATCCAGGCCTTAGTACGGCCACATCTATTAATAGAGGTACTGACACATCTTTTGTCATCGAAAAAAATATTTTTAACCGCTCCACCTCTGAAAGATAACACTATTGACTGATAAATGCAGCTAAATATGACCTGGAAGATAAGGAGCTAAACTCTTCTCTCGAACGGAACATTACACCGTAAACAATTTTACTTTTTTCAGTTAAACTTAATTGTTAAAAATAGTTTAGTATTTTATACCGATTTAGTTTTTAATAACAAAAAATTGAAATTAACAATTTTGTTGTGAAAATGTTTGTTAATTTTCACAATATAGTACCATTAAACGTAATAAGTATTTTTAAACAATATCAGTTTAGCTTTAAAAAAAGCAAAAACAAAACTTGAATGAACTATTAAAGTTTCTTTTTCACTAGTCACTTTTGCTACTACTTATGCAGACTATTATAGCAAAATTTTCAATTGCCAGTCAAAATAATTATAGGAAATGGTTTGAAACATTGTTAAATGATTTTGAAGAATTGAAAAATAAAATGTGGTAAGCCGGTTGCATTATGATGAATAATTACTTGTAATTTAAATTAATATATTTTAAAAAAGTGATTCTCAAAATAATACGGATAATTAAACTATATGACCACTTTCGTTAACTTTTCGAGCAGGAGGCTAAGACTCTTCTGAAGAAGATTTTTTTTTCTAAACACCCTGGGATTTGGGATGGATACGAGGAAAAAGAAGAAATTAGTTTTCAATAGGTCATTGGGATTGCATTTAAAGAGGTATCTAAGGAATGGAATTTTCTGTAAATTTATAAAATGGAAATCTATCTGAAGAGGTTTATGGGACAAGGTCATCGGACATGGACATTGTAGAATGAGATCGATGATCGTCTTTGTGTAAATGTTATCTTCAGCGATAAAGAAATGATCAT
>NW_027105487.1:395552-405972 GCF_000696795.3 Halyomorpha halys
GCTATATATAGCTATTATTTTGGATCATCCATAATTTTACCTACCTGCATACGTAATTATTTACTTAGATACATCCAATTTTCAAAGCCGACACAATGAGACATTGGACTAATCGTAACTTATATTTAAGAGAGCTTATATTTAAAAAGATCAATCCGCAAGTACTAAAGTTTTATACCATCGCCCAATCTTTATTACTAGGTATCTAACGATTAATCTGAAACATTATTAAATATATTAATTATATATCGTAATTTATGAACTTTTCTAAACCGGGAGAACCTGGACATCTCAAGTAGGTACTGAAAATATTTGTAACTAATTTGTAAGTCATTATCAAGAAAAGTTCCAACTGGACGGGAAGGGAGCCAAGGAGGACGACTAAGGATAGGCCTAGTAATTATACAAGAGGAGCTGGCCGAGGACAGGAGAGAGGAGGCATGCAAATCCCCGGTGACAAGACAATAGTCTAATTGCCGCTACTTGCCTGCCCCACCGTTCACATCACTCAGCCCACCCGCCATTATGTAGATTTTATTAGGCCCAATCACCTGCCACTGTCTTTGTCTTGCCAGGGGTCACTTTCGTCACATACTATCTTACAGACCTCCCTATCCAAAGCTATGGAGTCTACTAGGGACACTGGTGAAAAAAGTATGAAGCATCCTATAAGTTTTTTATAGTTATTATTAAAAAATTAATCATTGCAATCGTACTACACAGAGATTTTGCAAAGACAATTAGTCTTACTTTAATATTAGAAACAATTGATAGTTTTGAAGAGGTGACGTCATAATGTTTTTTTCTTTTTATAAAGAAAACCTATGTATCATTATCAATATCGATTTTTTTTTTGTATTACAAAATATGAAAATATATTTTATTGCTAGAAAATATATAACTAAAACATACCAATAAAAATCTATAATATTAAAAAAAATATATATTTTAGGACTAATCAAATTTCAAATGAAGTTTATATGTTCCATTTACAGTTTAAATTAATTAATGAAATATTCTGTTACAGCACGTTGCAACGGAAATGAGGCAAGAATGCAAATGCCATGGTATGTCTGGTTCATGCACAGTGAAGACTTGCTGGATGAAACTGCCAACATTCCGGGAGGTTGGGGACAACCTGAAGGACAGGTTCGACGGGGCGTCTAGAGTGATGGTGAGCAATGCAGGAAGCCTCCGACCGACAGGCAAGAAGTCGAGGTACAACTTCCAACTGAAACCGTACAATCCTGAGCACAAGCCTCCAGGCACCAAAGACTTGGTGTACCTGGAGCCCTCGCCAGGATTTTGTGAAAGAAATCCACGCTTGGGCATCCAGGGTACGCACGGGCGGCAGTGCAACGACACCTCCATCGGCGTCGACGGCTGCGACCTCATGTGCTGTGGCCGAGGACATCGCACTCAAGAGATCACGGTCGTCGAGAGGTGCGCTTGTACCTTCCACTGGTGCTGCGAAGTGAAGTGCAAACTGTGCAGGACGAAGAAAACGATACACACCTGTTTATAGACTGACCCCTCCACCCTTCCCCATACTCTACACTGTATTGTGTACATGACTGATGTATATATTCCCGTGATGTGTGTGATTGTACAGGCTAGTGAGACATCTCAGAGTCAACAGTATTATTAAGGGTATTTTAATTAGTTTTAAGGCGATGAATTGTTTTTATTTGTGTAAATTATAAATGTACATTTTATTTAATTTAAGGCGGAATATTAATGTATTATTTTTTTTTCCTATCAAAGCGACCTAATGAATTTTTATTTACCAAACCGAGGCACGTATTGTAAATACTTAGCTTTATAGTTCCAGTGTAGCTTATTTATTTATTATTTCGAAAAGAGCATAACGTTGTAAATAAACCCATGTATATTATGTATTAATTATTAAGTTTGGAGAGATTGTTGTAACATATATGAACAATTAAGACTAGTGTAAGCAGATACATAGATTAGAATCGTCTATGAAAAACCTTTTATGACTGATTAGATCTTTATAAATACCTATATGTTCTTTATTTTATATTTCTTTCCTGCGAAATAACATACGTTAAACTGAATTCGTTTTAAGTGAATACAATAAAGTGCTTACGTTTCATTATTATTTATTATTTCCTTCCATTTTTCTCTGATTTCTTGTTTGAATGACTTAACTAAGCCTAGTTCCATTTGATGAAGTTGCGATTTTATTTTTATGATCAAGCATAGGAGAACAAAAAAAAAAAAAAATAAAATAAAATAGAAAGTTATTACTACAATCCTGCTGAATCTTCGATTTAAGTGTTTCAGGTTATTGTCTTATTTCATTCAATTTAAACAACCTAATGTTCTTTAAATTGTAAACTTTACTATTACACCTTATATTTAAACTGGTTATTTATAATAATTTAAAGTACTATAATTGTCTAACGACTTTAATGTTGATTTTATTATCTTTCACTTGAAATAATTAATTTGTATCTATCTTAATAACCTGAAGTGATAAGAACTTACTGATATTTACACTTTAATAGGATAAAAACTAACATTGTTTTCAAGCTTATGAATAAAATGTTCCCGTTTAAATGGCTAGATCTTAGTAATACTTTTCTTTATGACGTTCCTAAATTTTACAAATAAAGTTTACAAATGAAGAAGCATAATTTAATTTTTAGTGAAAAGCAGATTTCCCGCTTTGCCCTACAGATAAATTAGAACTCAGATTTCTGTGCAATTTCTAATTAATTGACACATGATCTAGATTCAGTTTGGAGGTAAGATAAAAAAATTTCCTATCTTTTAAAAAAACTAAACAAAATCTTCCAAAATATAATATTATTCATCGTATATATTTTTTTATATGATAATAATTAAATTTCCAAATAGAAGGATAATTTAAAAAAAAAATATTACAGCCCCCCTATCCCCCGTTGTATTGTCCTAAACAGCGGACGAGGGCCTATAATTCATCTACTATGAAATATTGTATCACTAAAAAATAGTGAGTTACCTATAGGCAATTTATTAGGAGAATAGTTGAACTCACTAGGTAAGTACACAGAAACTGGTTGTCCCTTAGACAGATATAATTTATTTTGTCGAGGAATTAGGCTAGAAAATAGGAGAGCAACGCTTGACACGCCAATAACTGATTTATTTGTTTTTTCTTATATTAATCTTCAAAATAAACATTAAACAGATACTTAAAACAAATTCCCGTAAAGTAAACTATTTATTGATATTGAGAATATATATATATATATTTTTTTTTTATATTTGCCAAAATACCGAAAACATATTAATTAATCAATTTAATTTTGTTTTCATTTGATTCAAAATTAGAAAATTCGTAAATAATGGTCCCAAGCAGTATTTTGACTAAGACTGATAAAGATTTTTTCGGAATTGATGTTTTGCACAATGGTACGGTGCCCAGCTGATGACATAATGTAGTTATTAGTTAAAATTACGATTTGTCATTATCATTCCAACAATGTTATTATTTAAATGTTAATAAAATGTGTATTTTATATTAAACAATCTATTAATTAATTTTTTTTAATTTACATTCTAATTTCTATTGTGCGTAGAGTATACCCAGTTCCATATTAAAGCTGAACGGTTTCAAATGTGCATGCAATGAGATACTTCTATTCTACTTGGGTGTGATTCACAAGTAGATTTTTACTACGTGGGCAACTAAGATGCATAACTCAAGTAATCTGCACTATCTCAGACATACTTGACCAGCATGTATAATGGACATTTTTGCACAAGCATGGTTAGAGAGTGTGTGGGCCGTTGTAATGTGTTTTTGTAGTTTGGTAATCAACAACAAAAAAATATTATGAGTGCGTTAAACAATCAGTGCTTGTTCAATAGCATAATTTTACTATATACACGCTTGAACATGCTTTTGTAAAAGATTGATTATACATGCTTTATAAAAAATACCATGGAGCTTCTAGATGAACTTCTCTGATGTTTTAAATAGAAGTATATTTTTTGTAAGCATTTCTACCTTTAAAGGTAGCTTCTTTTAGAGACCTGCTTGAATGGTGAAGATTTTTCGTTATTCTTATATGTCTGTGAAACTTAATTTTAATTAAATGTTTTGAATTTCGAGTTCCTTTTTCAGAGCTATTCTTGTTTTGTTTTTTAGTTTCTAATTGGTCAAGTGATATGAATATAACAACAAAGGATGTGTCTCTCTTTGAAATAATCATATAATATGATCTATATATATATAACTATCTATACTAGTTGAATGAAAGAGAGAAAAATTGAAAAACATAAGAAATCTTAGGAAGAAACAATTAGAAATCCAGTTGCTACAGATACATTTTCTATGTCCATTTAAAAAAAATAAATAATTATCTTTCCTTAATTAAAAACTGCTTTGATTTATATGTTTAAAGTATTTTTTTTTAGTTATTATTTAAAATGCATTTGGGAATCAGAGTGCTGCTGAATAGCTTGTACAGCCTGATTCGATTAAATAGTGAACCAAATACCAGGACTAGAGAAATTACTAAAGTAGAAGTAATAAAACTAAATTGCTGGAAAGGCTCTGAAATAAAAGAAGTCAAGGCAGAATTGAAATAAAAAAAAACGCCATCAAAAAGCTTATTAGAGGAGGGTAGGTACTAAAGGGTGGGACGCTGACATTTCCCAGCCGTGGGATAGCGACCAGCCGCCCTGACAAATCGGGCAATTAGCCCAGTCCGAACTATGTATTAATATCTCCTGGTTCCCTGTCCTCTCTCATATCCACCACCGTCATCGTCACTCTCCGTCGCCTAATGGTTCACTCAATCTTTCCGTAATATGACTCAAGCAACGGGTTTCTGTTCCGAGCAGCTCCTCACATCTAACTACTTAATATGATCCGTTGTTGAGTTAAAGGAGAAGTAAATCTGTAGTGAATTATATTATAAAATGAATGCATATTTGTACTAAGGTGCTTCAAGCACATCATTTCAGGGCTTTAATCCTGTGAATCAACTATTGATTGACTCTCTTGTCTGTATTAAAAAAAAAAAAAACTATTGGTCACTTTGTTTTCAGTTATTATTTGGGAACTGATTTGTGATAATGAAGAAATGGATAAGGTAAACTAAATGAGTGACATAATAGCCTCTATAAAATGAGTTCAAAAGATTCACTAGGCTGGGACCTCTTTGTTAGCGAATGTTGGTGTTGGTCGTTTACGAAAAATAAATCTCAATCTCACAAGGTTTATAGATATAATAGTTGGTGAATTCTAGATAACCATTGGGAATGGCTCAAAATGGAACTCCATAAGGCCTATAAAGCGTCGTTGTAAGGTTGCATTAAAAAATAACTAGTAATATTAACTTTTTAGGCAGTTGTGGTGAATAGGTTTAGAAAAATGTTACAATAATATAATTGGAAATGTGACCACTAAAAATTTAAAGTTGGAATAACTATTATTTTATTTAATTGAAATTTATTAAAATGAAGAGTTTTCAAAAATACAGTAGAAAAGGATCTTAGGGTTCATGGGATCTTTGTATGCAAATTTGAATTTAAATCCTCTTTCCTCTGGGAAGGCTCTTTTAGAAGTCAAATGTGATGCTGTGATTCTTCTTATACCTGTGTTTGACACCTCGGGTTGAATTGTGATTCACATCGAGACATGTGTGGAAGTTGGCAATGCTTTGTCAAGAAGACTGCGCTGATAAAACAAAACTTTTAAAATTGCTTGAAGTAGTTTGTTCCTTTTTATGTATGATCAAAATTTGGCCTGCGAATAAATGAAGCAATAATAAATTATGATAGGCACCGGAGAAATATTTAGGATGAATATAAGAATATATTACTTTGTACCCATAGAAGCGTTGTCCAGTATGTGATGGAACGGTATTGAAGGATTGCTTTTATTTTTTGTCCGGCGTAGTAAGAGAACAGAACTCGATCGACTATGCCAAAACTATATTAGTCCAAATTACTTATATAAAATCCTGCAAGTACCCACTGAATTAGTTCTTAAATTATTTCTTTAATAATTATTTATGTATATCTTAAATTATTTGTACATGTAACCCAATGCTCTAAATTAGAAGCTGAGTAATGAAGTCTCCTCTTCCTGTTTTAAGCAATCATTTCAAAAGGGATAGAGGACCATCACTCCTTGGGGGTCTTAGTGGGGCGGGACCGGGAGGGAAGGATTGCCTTTTTTGTGTTATGATCTCCTCTTGTGAGATTGGTCATCGACCTACCTACTCGCTATAATTGTCTGCTTGAAAAGTCAGATAAGTAAGGCTACCATGGAGGGTTTCACACCGTTTTCCAATTTCAGTCGCTTTAAAAATCTTGCTCGATTAAACTATTTCAAGTATCCTCTTCCCGTTTTAAGCAAATATTTCAAAAGTGTTATAGGACCGTCGCTCCCTGAGGGTCTTGGTGGGGCTGGTTCGGCCGGAAAGGATTCCCTTTTTTTTTGTTTTATAAACTCTTGTGATATTGTGACATGTCGTATATCGACCAAACTATTCCCTATAATTGTCTGTTGTCGTTGAGCGGGGGTCTGCAATCTAAACCTATTATAATTCTCCACCAGCAAACCGGATCCTCCCAGTTCAATACATAACTGAAGAGCATACTGGCGCCTGCGACCCTCCTAACGCAGTGGGTCAACACGAACCCACCTTAGAATACCTAAGGGTAACAGAAGGGTTGAGCACTTATTATATATAATTTCTCGTATTTATATTTATACGTGTTAATCAATATTTTATTCCATAGGAGGATACGGAAAAAAAATAAAAGCTGAAATTTTTTTTTGAAAAATTTGTGTAGCTTTTATCTCTTTGCTAATGTTAAATTTACCATATAGTTAATATATCTATATTTTTAATTTAGACAAATGCAAATTATATTTCCAGCTTATTGTGTATTATTAATTTATGTGAATGAATTTTGATCTAAATATGTGAACGTATAACTAACTCTATTTGTTGTTAAGTATAATTAAATATGTTATTAATATATTATTGTATATAGAATATATTCTAACTTCCGAGCTTAGAATTATAGATTACCATCCTGTAATAGCAAGATTGAGAAATTCCTAGGGTTCATCACAAAATAAATATCGGTGACTAGTAGAAGATGTAGAACAAGATCTACTGACCAACGTGGTTTACAATTTGTTTGTATAAATCTTCATTAAGAAATGTTTAGTTATTAACAGTTTAGATAAAGCTTTTGAAGGATAATATTACCAAGCTTAATCGGAAACCAATAGTTAAAAGAGAAAGCAGGTATTGTTGCAGGGGCCATTTGTCGGAACAAATTTCACTAAGCTTGCAACAAAACAACTTTACAGTACAACATTACTGAATGCTTCATAACACAACATAATTCCAACACTTGAGTTGTTAATCTTAAAAGACAGGAAAGTGACATGGGGAAGAATTTCGCTACCAATCTTCTTGTAATACACAGTGGGACACTTGAATACTCTATTTTATTGAATAAAACAACATAGAGTATGACTCTTAATTTTATAAAAGTATAAAATATATTTTATTTCATTTCCTTAATTATGTTATTTTACCCACTTTTTCAATTACCTATGTCTACATTTTATTTCCCGCTTCTCTCATCACTTCATTTTATTAATTCTATTTTGTAAAATTATTCATTTTATGTGTAAAATTATTCATTTTATGTGTAAAATTATTCTGTATATACTTTCTTTTTTATTTTTTTATTTTTCTATACTTACTGTGGTTGTCATCTTGTTCTGTTTTTAGCCCTGAAGAAGGCTAGAAACTCTAGTCGAAACATTGGCACATTAAAAATAGGTTAATCGAACTTATTTGTGTTTATCATTGACCGCACCCCCAACCATCTTCTCCTCGTTCATCATCCACGGTCAACTATCTCTCATAATTATAAAAGTATAAAATCGTTTCCTTGTAACCTTTAATTAACACAATACTGAATCTGTTGACCAATTCTAATCCCAGCAGTTCAAAAACTTCTAATTCCAAACGTTTCGATTTGTTAAGTTGACACAAGATTTAAATTTTATTTTAGCTTGATACACATTAGTTTTGTTGTTACACATTTTTTTTTTTAATGTCCCTAATAAATCAAATTATGTTTTGTGTAAATTAGTAATTCAACAAAACTTAGCAGCCATATTCATTTTACAAAGGAGTTTTTCGTATTTATTATCGTCTCTGTCAAGCATGGTTTACCATCCATTCATTTTAGTTAGTGTAACATATGATTATATAATTAGTATAACATAATTAGATAACAGTAAAATGTGATCTTTTACAAAAAAAATTATCACATTTATGTTACATTTTCGTCCCTCGGAATTATGGGCCAATGAAAAAGATACAGTAATTTAAATCAATAAAACTGAAAAAGGAAGTCTGCTCCAGCCCGGAATAAGATCTCCAGTTAGAGGTAGCCATGCTAGGTGGTCGGCTCCGGAGCTATTTGTACTGGAGAACGAGGCAGTATATCATGGATTGATTGCCCTATATGAAGTGTTTATATAATGCTGAGGGTCGGAGCGATGGGGGGCCGGTTGGGAGTCCTAGCACGCAGTCTCTTGCAGTAGGTTGATGGCAGCAATATATATATGTAGTCAGGAACGTCCCAACCTTATTTAATTATTGAAAAATATCTACAACAACTTGAGGGGAACCTTTTGAATAATTGGCTTCATTTATATTACCTCCTTCTTGTCACAACACGGTTCTCACTATTGACGATTCCTTTCCCACGGGAGAATAAATAAACCATGCTATGTTATATGTAGTTTTATGTTATGGCATACGTAGTAAATGTAAATTTAGCTTTTCTATTGAAGCTTAGAAAGTTGAAGAACTTTCATACTAGGAATGAAAATGAAGTTTTTCTTTTTTTTTTTTTCCTATAACCCCTATTTCTGAATTTATGGTTTTTAGCATGAATATATATATTTTGATTCTGCACTGTTTCCTTCTTCTTTAGTGGTCTACATTTTAAGGAGTTTTTGAGTTGTAATATTATTGTAGTGAGCGTTCTTTGAATTTTATAATGTGCTGGGGCACACATCGGTTTTTATCGGAATTTAAACTAAAAATAAAAAAATATATTCCCCAAATACGTATCCTGGCACGTCGTTTCTGAATTTTTATCTGGTTTGTTGCCAATGCACCGGAGGGGGCGCTGGTGTAAGGGTCCTGAACAGTGGATTTCTTTGGTGCCGTAGAGAGTCGAAAACCTTTATGTGCCTGCGTTGGATTAACGCAGGCACAGTAGGTAGTTCGAAGAGCTCGTGTAGTTGATCTGTCATCATCTTCTTCAGCGATGTTGGCCGCACAATCTTCCGCGACACTGTATCCTAGAAGCGTTGTAAATGGCGCTGTGTCCCTTCTCTGAGTTGTGTGAAACGTGGGGCACAATATAGAAGTGCTGGTCTCAAAATACTTTTATAAATTTGGAGTTTGAGCCTTAGTGAGAGTACATGTGATGATAAAAGGTGGTGTAACCGGTATGGTCTGAGACGGACTCGTTTGGTTTCTATGTAGAAGTGGTCACTTCAGGTCTGACAGTGTCATGTGGCGATCCAATTTAATGCCCAGATAAACTATAGTTTGAAGGGCTTAGTACGGAGTGCGAACACCACACAATGAAGTTTAACTGAGAAAGCTTCTAAAATTTAGTGTTACCAAATGGATTCATTGGAAATTAGCTAACAAGTGAGTGTAGTAAATGCATAGTTATTTATAACCATAGTCGACAAGACGGCTCCACGAGCTGAAGAATGTTTTGTTATAATTAAATTATATACAAATTATTATATTTGCCTTACATGTTAAAAAAATTAATCCTTATGAATACATCGTTTCAATTATGTGTAAGGAGGAGTTCATAATAAGACATAGGCGACAGAGGGCAATGCAGTATAAGGCAGGAACGTTTCTATGAAGTGCAATAGAAAGATAAAAGGCATTTTGAGAGATAACAATGAGTAGGACGTGGCAGAGGCACATTGCCAATGTGGCACTGTGGGACTCAAGTTTTTCAAAAATATGCTCAACGTAGTAATAAAACCTTTTTATAATTTAATAAATCAATTAACAATTTTTCAGGACATAATTTGTTGTTAATAGTTCATTAATATTTAGAAGATTTTGGTATATATGGTTATGAGAAAATCATAAATTGTAGTTTGATGTGGTATGTTAAAGGTTGTATAAATTACGGTTATGAACGAAAAAAAACAACAATAATTAACTTTATTATATGTTTATATTTATCCTTGACAAATATTATTATTAAGAACAATATGGAGTTTATTTATTTTTGAAAAAATATTAAATTTTATTTATAACGTTTAATATTTACGATGATTGGAATATGGTCCGGGTGCGGTAAAAAAAAACTCAAA
>NW_027105487.1:406450-424309 GCF_000696795.3 Halyomorpha halys
GGGGATACAGAAAAGTGTAAAATATAATAGAAAATTAATAATAAAGTAATTAATATAAGTACACTTAAGAAGATAACACATGGATATAAATTAAAAGATAGATACATGAATATAAATGAAACAGGTAGGATAGTGAATATAAAAAAAAAATAAAAAATAAAAACGTGGGGCGAAACGTTGGCTGAATAAAATAGTATAATTATCTACTATTTGAGTTTTTTTTTACCACACCCGGACCATATTCCATTCATCTATACACACGGTCAATCAATAATCTTCCAGTTTAATATTTACGTTTTCAATTCAACTCTTCTGAAGCATCCTCGACGTCCAGGACCGAATGCATTGATTTGCTTGGGGCTTTTTACACCAATGTATTTTATAGGAATTCCCGGATTAGTCATATATTTCAAGCTCTTAACATACAGCATTGTTTTAAGGTAATACATGATTAACTGGGGTAGAAAGACCATAACATACAAACTTTTGGAGCCCTTAAAAATATTTCTTCAAACTGCTAAATGTTTAAAACAACAATTAATGGCGTTAACACCAAGTTCTTCCGGCGGGGGAGAAACTACTTCACTTGCAAGTGAATACTAGGGGTTTTCTTAGAATCCCAAAACATCACACCCAGAAGAATTCCAATGACTAAGAAAATTTTTATAACTGCGTTCCGAGAAAGAACATGTGTCTGCCCGTCCTTATAAGTGAATCTAATCGATGTGGGTTCCCGTAGCTGAGCAATGCTACCAACGTTACAATGTGACATTAGCATCTTTACGCAATCGGCGGCAATGGAAATGGATATTGGGTAATATGGTCGGATTTCTTCTACTGTTGCAAATCATTTTGAGTCCTGGCAGCATTGTTCTATTGTCGATGTTAAAAAGCAATTTGTTATTGGAAAGCCGCAAAATTAAAAATAAACAGTATATTCGGTAGATATATCTGTAATCAAAAATATATAATTGGTAAATAAATAAAAAACAAATTATTATTATATATTAATAATAAATTAGGTAATTAAATGAATAACATGAATACATAGAAAAAAAATGATGAACAAAATGTAATATTTATGATAAATTTTCATGTAAAAGGGCTTATCTTGAAGAAAAGTCAAACAAATTAATACCAAAATTACACAACATAAAGGAAATTGCAAAAAAATAAACACTACAGCCTTGGTCCCACAGTTTAAAACTAAAATTCGATTTTTTATTTAAAAACTCACAAATATTAGAAATAGTTAATTAGACTAAAACCGGAAAATAACATAAATAAAACATTGAACTCAATTTTAAAATTGTATTTCTTTATTTTTTTATTTATTTAATGTAATTTACAACTGTACAAAATAATACAATAAGTAAATATGTTGTATGTTTCATATACACTTGAAAATCTTGGGAAGGAACCACTCATTGGTGGTACTTCAAACATGAATTTAAATTAGAAGATCCCGTGGCCATCTTCTTTTCAGACGCCTCGGAGGACTATCAGGGATTGTTAAGGATGAAAGATTATGAACTAATGGGTTAGGATGGTTAAGGAATTTGGAATGAAAAGACGCATATCTGTTTTGGGCCAAATCTGCAACGAATGGGATGTTAAGGTCTTTGTGAATGAGTTTATTTGTAACGAAATAAGGAGCATCAAGGATTTTACGTAGGATTTTGGATTGTAAGGATTGGATGCGGGAGGAATTTGATGGTTTGGTGGAGCCACAGAGATCAATTCCATATGTCCAAATTGGTCAACTTCAAATATCCGATCTACACCACAAAATCCACGAGCTGACGAGAGTGATATTTTTTCGGAAGAGATTAATGAAATATCTTCTCTTCATTGGAAGTTTTTATTATTAGTTAGATGTACAGTTAGGGTTTAATGATCTAAAGAAACTAAAAATATAGTAGTTTGAGAGGGCAATAGGAAGGTTTAAAATATATGATACGTGATTACTAACTAGTAAATACTTTCGTTAAATAGATTTTTGCTAAAAATATTAAATAAGAATAATTTTTTGCACAGTATCCTAATATTAGTTTAATTCAGGAGGAGATATTTATTGATTTATGCGAGTTTATCCAGACTTGCGAAACCGCTCGCTGATAATTAATAATTGTTGATTAAGGGAGATATTATTTGTTAGTTGTTTGAAATGTTAATGGACTGTTGAGAGATAAAAACATATTATTTCTTTCCTTTATTTGTATTTTTTTTTATAATGAAAGCAAGTAGGAGAAAAAAACAAAATAAGAAAAACAGCATTTCATATTAATGCATTTAAATGTTGAATTGACTAATCCCTTGTTTTGATTAGTATTACTTCATTTATCAGTAATACCTTATTAATAAGAAGTTGAGTGATGTATTTGACGGACGGTCTAGAAATAGTAAAAAAAGAATAAAGGTATATTTCTGCAGCCTAATCATGTGAAATGCATATACTACAAAAAAAGGCAATACTACAAACGATTACTCATTTTGATATTATTTAAATTGATTATTTATTGTATCTGTAAATAACGAACAATAAATTTCTGCCCTTAAAATAGCCTATAACATAAATTATTTGATGTTTTTAGTTATCTTGGTCTGATTAAAATGGTATTTTTTTTTCTTCTATAGATAAATCTTTTTTTCTATCATTGCTTACTAGCTACGGTATAACCATTGCCTTATTTTTAAAATATTTAATTCATTTCTACTTCTTCCATCAGAAATTGTAATAGACTTCAAGAAATCTTTGTATTCTATTATAATATATTGTTATCCTTAGGGATTAGAATAGAAATAGAATTTTCTCTTTATTGTCTTGCAATATTGTTTTTGGTAGTATCAAGTTCCGTCGAATTGATTTGAACTCTCCAAAATGAGTTTGATTGCTTGAGATTTATTGTTAAAATTGTGACACATTGGAGCAATAAGGCCTCTGAGGCGAAACCCATGTGTACATTGACATATTCTAATCTGAAATTTGCTTAATAGTTTAATGACTTCCATAGTTGAACGATCAAGCTAATTTCTAATCCTGAAATTCGCTCTGATACAAAGTAACCGATCAGTTTCTTTTTACTCGAAAGCCTATATCATAAGATAAATCCTTAGAATGGCAAATTGAATGGAAGGTGAAGGTCTTATGATTGTGCAATGTTCATTTAACATATAAAAGAGCTGTTACTCTGTGGATAAACAATTGGGATCTGTGGCCTAGTCTGTGAAATGTGAATCTAAGGTTTGTTTTTAGACCTCCCTTTATCTATTGAAATCTGCATATTCAGCATTCGATTACACAAATAGATGCAGTGAATTTTAAAACAATAGAAAAAGAGAAAATGAATGGATTCTCCAGTAGATCAACGCTTATTCATCCCTTGACGAAAGATTTACTTAACCTAATGCTCGAACCAATATGCTTAATTATTTAAAACATATTCGTTTTTCTCAATCACTTTTCAGCAAAAAGAAATCCTTGTAAAATAGTATATAATGTAAACTCCATAGTAATTTCAATAAAAGTTCCTAAAAATCAAGTTGGCATAATGAAAGATCTCAGCACTCAACCAAAGTTTAGAGAAGTTTTTTGGAATCACGTGATTCCAACACTCTTCTGTGAATGGCGGCTTTTGAAACTAAGAACTTGAGTATTTGCACATTTTTTTAAAGAAGCCAAATGAAAAATCGACGGGAAAAATATTTTTTTTTTTTAATTTATCTATAGACATGTACAACTGCATTTTCATAAAATACATCAAGTAAATCTGATGTTAGATTATTATTGTATGATACCGGCATGTAGAGAAACCAGCCAATGGAAGCACTATAAGAATAAATATCTAGTCCATTTTGTGAATAATACACCTGACCTTATAACTGATATATTTTTGTTTAAGTATCGATAAAATATAATTGAAAACCAAAATTCAATATCATAAGCTATTATTTATTTCATAATATTTCTTTGCCCAAAAAGTTTCGTTAAAATCTGGTGATTGGCAATAATTTTTACCTAGATATCGTTAAAGACGTTTTATTAGAACTAAAATAAGTCTACTGCATTACAATCTTGACCGTAGTGTATAACTATCTTTTAACAAGAGTTGAAACTAAACTTTAACTTGAGGAAAATAAAGCTTGTTAAACATGTAACATTTTAATTGACTTATGGTATTAACACAAATTAAATATACAGTTTATTTATAATGTTTTGGGTTGTTGTACCAAATATCAACATTTATATTTAAATACTAAGTGCTTCTATATTTAAAAAATAAAATTGAAATTCCTATTGATGTAGTTAAATTTTTGATTAAACGTACTTAGTAAAATATCTTTAAGACTAATAATTTAAATTAATCTAAATATTGTTTTTTAAATTTAATATTAATCTTATTAATAATTTTTATATACTACTATATTTGAAATGAAAGTGATTTCATAATTGAATTCAATTTATTATTCGTTAAGGATCCTCTCTCATGAGGTGGCTCTCCAATGGAAGGTAGAGTTTTGAAGTCTTGCGTGGGTGGACCGCCATTAGAGATTCGGATTCTGCGCTCTCATAGAATGTGATAAGTTAATTAATTCAAGAGGTTTCATAGATGTTCGCACGTGCTCGGCATAGAGTGATTCGCCTGATAGTATTACAGCAACGCTCCTCAAGCCGAATATTGTTGGTGCTGTTTCCAGAAACCTAGGATTCTCTCCCAAGTCATAAATCGGGGAGGTCCTTATTGAGCAGAATGGAAGAGGGTCGTATTTTAACGCCTATCCGTACAGTTAAGAGTGGAACTGAATTCGAAATGAGAGATTTCCATGAAACAGTAGAACTCAGATAGGGCCAGTAGTTAGAGGACTGGTAACTCTAAAAGGACTTGGGGATAAATCCCTAGTTTAGACTAATTTGAACAAGGTGAATGCCTGTCTTATGCAACAAGTTCCCAGTTCCCAAGCCACTTGCTCTGAGAATATTCAACCGTTCAGAAATAGGCAATAAGACCGTTTAAGGGTGGAATAACCTTCGAATACTAAGCAGTGCTCCACCGGCTGATGTGGTGCTTCCATTACCAATTGATTTATATCCCAAATAGTGATTTACTGGCTCGCCGACATGTAGAATAATCTTTGTCCTTTCTTCTTCCAGTCTCTTGCTACGTGAGATCCGTCCTGTATCAGAGATATAACTCCTTCCAGCCCCTTCGATACATTTGCCAGCATTTGATTAAGCACTTTTTTTCTTGCTTCCAGAAGAGACAAAAAGGAAAGCATTGAGTCATGGCATTAACTAGAAGTCCGTCTGGCTGCTGGATTTTAAAATCACAAAGGAATTCAGGTTGTGTTTGAATAAGTGTCTGTAGAATTGAAGAGGTATGCGTTATGAATGCTTATTGATAGGTAGGCCGCGATATTTATTGACAATATATAACAATTACCAGGACAGATGTAAGAGATAGATTAAACGTAATGATATAGATAAATAAAAAACAAGATTTTGATTTATGACATGAACAGTGCATAAATTGATACACAACCTTTATCGGTCACTTCATTTTTTACAAATTTTAATAAATTAATAAATTCTGTTAGAGTTTAAAAAAAATCATTTTAATACAAAGAACTTTCTCTAGATTCTTATATTGTAATGCACTAGAAAAAATTTGCAAACGTCTAAGAATTACGTGACCATTGTAAATTCCATCGTTGTTAAAATGTTTATACTATTTATCTGGTCTATTTTCACTATTCTCAAAATAGTGATTTCTAGATGATCTTGTTGGATTATTGGCATCTATTTATTATTTTAACTAAAAATTATAATTTTCTAATAAAATTGACCTTTTTTTTTTTTAGTACACCCTGGCTTAAAATCATTCAGACAAATAATCGATTTCGAGAATCAATTTTAATTTACAGGCTTTAATTACTGCTTTAATTTTCTTTCTTCTAAAAAGGGCGATTCTCTAACAAGTGTTTGAGTCCCACTTGAATAACATGATTATATTTAATTTGGTTAAAATATGACCTCAGGAAACTTTTCTTTATCTGGTGAATTGATCAAAGCAATGTCGATGTTCTGCAAACTAAGGTTTCGAAATTGATTTTTCACTTTGATTTTCATCGCCAACATTATTACATTCTAGTACAAATTAGCTTTATTTTCATACATCTTCAGGGAGAAAAACTACTGTATTCTGGTCTTAATGAAAAACATACAAACGTATTATTTCAATAAAGTATTAGTGCTGATTCTAGTTTTTTGAATAGGCTGTAGAAAATGTCAACGAATTTCTTAGAAAAAAAAATATCACCGTTGTGGATATAAAATACCACAAAATAGAACCAGAAATTAGACACTTTAATGACTTCTAGGCTCTGAAATTTGTGGCAGTCCTGAAGTTTTAAACGCGGTTTAGGCCGCAACTGTCAAACTAATAATTTCACATAATCGGGGAAGTAGGAAAAATAACAGATAGTATATTTGAATTGCCATTGTCGTGGCTTGATGCCATTATTTTAATTTTAAAAATTGCCCGCTTAAGACAAAATATTGTTAGAAAGTCGTTACGATCCACAATAGTGCCATCACGATTTCTCAAACTGGCAGCGAAAATTATGATTGTCCTTAACTTTTTTTAAAGGTGTTTCACTAGCATCCTGGATTTTACCAGTAAACTAGCCTGTCTTAAAGGATTAGTTCTGGAATAATATAAATTATGATCATTAGCTTGAAAGATAAAAAATTCTATTTTAGGAAGGTTCTATGGTTTATGTAAATATATTTAGATATTTATAGATATAGATATTTATATATATTTATCTATAAATAAATATCTAGTAGTCGTTAAATCACATTTTTTTTTAAACATCAATAAATGAATGAACCTTAATTATAAATACGGTTCTTGCGCAGAGCCGTGGTGCAGCAAGAAATACCTTGACCTGGGCGCAATTTCGGACCGGCTCACTTTATCAGAGTCAGAAGGGGAGGAGAAATGTTTACTAAGAACATCAGTTTTTGAATTTCACAAATTATATTAATTAATTAGTATCCATAAACTGTAGAGCCTGTTGTTGCCGAGTAAGTTGAGGCGTCAACTTAGCATCTTCGTATCAGCAGTGGCACTAGTTCGATCCCGCTCACAAGGAATGAAAACCCCTCAAAAGGACTTGATCCCTCCCCCAACTCTATTTAGAATAGGTTAGTTACCTATAGGATAACACCTTACTTTCCCTGTATTCAGGTTTTAATTAAAAACTTACAAAATTATATAGTAGGATATTTCACAGAAAAATATCGTTGCTACGAAAAAAGAAAACCTCAAACTTAAAACAAATAAAAATTGAAAATTCCTGATTTCTGAAACTATGTGGCTGTTCTTAAGTTCTAAAGTAACTTTGGTTGTCACTTTCACTGCCATTTCTCTCACATAGCTGCTCGTAAAGGAAAAACATAGATTAGTAACTTTTCAACTACATTTGTCATAGTTTAATATATTTAATGTCCTTTTTCTTTTTTGCATTTTATTATGTTTAACGGTCTTATAAGGTCTTAAAATTAATAATTAATTTAAGTACTTCAAATCTAAGATTATGATATTTTTTTACACATTGTGGTCTGTTTACATTTGTTTCATATTATTTTATTTGTCATATTCTTACTTGCAATGAAAATTAGTAATTGCAAGAATAAATAATTATTTCTTATACAATGTTCTTCTCTAATTGTAGCTCAGTAATTCAATATTAAGTGTTTTCTGAAGTCCTCAGCGGTTGTCGTAGTTGTTTATTTTCTCATTGTCATGATTTATTTTAGCCTTTTTAATTGTTGCAAAAATTTAAAAATAAAATTTTACGAGTCAATTTAGAATGTTAGTGGTTTCAACTTTGAGTTGATCATTGAAATTTTTTTTTAGAGAGATTACTTAAACCCTTAACTTTCTTATGTATTCCAATAAGACTAAGAAGGAATGGTTATCTATCTACAGGTTACCATCGTGTTCTAGTCAGAATGAGCTGGTTGAGATAAACTTTTGCCTGGAATTTATGGTATATCGATATGGTAGTACTCTGGAAGACTTGGCTAAGAATTGCCTGTAAATTGATAAATATTGTTGGGTGTATTTGAAGTGAAATATTTTCAGTTAGTTCTTTAATTTAAAAAAAAAAATTGGTTCTGCAAGAGCTTTTAAAGATATCCTGACAGACATTTACTTTTTGCCCACCGTCCAAGAGAACTAGTTACACGGAGGACAGTGCAGTTATTGCGGACCAAAAGGACGGTCCCCGAAAGCGGTCGGGTGACGGAGGCGGATTCCTGTTGGGATTCCTGACTACTCTTTTTACGCTGGCAGGGCTAATGTTTATAGCGGCAGCTCGGCATTCATCCCGGCGCCGTGGGAACCCCTCTCTTATCACCGCTTCCCTATAACATAATAGAGTCTCCTCTACTTCATCTTTTATCTCCTCCTCGGTAGCCGATAGATCGGGAGGAGTGATGATCCAAGTCCTCTTGGTTCTGATAGCTGCTGAGGGAGGGAAGTATGTTACGACCCAAAGAAATGTTCAAAACGCCAATGACTGACACGAACTACTAGCGTACATTAAAAAATGTAAGAGTATCACTTAGTATTACCAACATAGCTTATACAATCGGTAAAAAACTACTTGTACTCCCCCTCCTCTCCCCCCCCAAAAAAAAAATACTGGTCCATGTTAACGTACGGAAGCTTGGTAACACACCAATAATGTTAAGATTAAGAATTATTTATTTTGGTTTTATACAATTTAACCTTTAAACTGATATTTTAGCAAAATGTCAAATTTCTATAAATTAGAACAATGAGAAATAAAATACATAAGGGCCATACTATCAGATAGTGTCGGACACTGCCCGAAGGGTATTTCCACATTCTATAAATAACTTCCTAAATAAAATAAATATCTCAATAAACTCATAAACATCTATAACTGATACTAATTATTATTTTGACTAAATAACTAGAAAAATTAAAGTTTTTAATGCAGAAATATTATTCGTTCATTTTGTCCAGATCCAACCTTTCCGGCTTTACATTTGCTTAAAAATCCTGTTAAATGGCTTTGACTTTAGAAGCTACAATTGATAATATATGTGGTGGAGATAGTTGGCCGTAGATTAATAAGTGGAGAAGATGATCGGAAAAGGGGGAGCTGCGGTCAGCAAAAAAAACAAAAAAACAACTCAAATAAACGAACAATTATTTATTCGTGTCGACATGAGTTTCAGGTCTTCATCAGGGTACAAAACAAAAAGAGAAACATAAAATTAAAAAGAAATAATACCAACTTTTTTATTATTTATTGTTATTTACAACTGTATACAAATATATACTGGTCCAACAAGTAAATATTCTGTAGGTGACATAGTGACATGATACAAAGATGTGGAGAATCTACCCACTGATAGAACTCCAATAGCATTCCTAGCGGAGATCTCGAGGCCATCTTCTTTTCAGACGCCTAGGAGGATTATTTGGTTATGAAGGAGAAGCCAGGTTAGAAACAAGTGGATTTGGATGGTTGAGAAGTTTATCATGGAAGGAATGGTATCTGGTTTTGGCCAAATCGGCAACATATGGAAAATTGAGGTCCTGATGGATGACTTGATTTGTGACAAAGTAAGGAGCATTAAGGATTTTACGAAGGATTTCGGACTGTAAGGATTGGATTCGGAAGGAATTTGATGGTTTAGTGGTGCCCCAAAGCTCAACTCCGTATGTCCCAGATAGGCCTTATAATAGCCATGTAGTTCAGTCTTTTGTAATGATTTGGCCATTTAGAAAGTTTGTCTAGTAATAGTTGCAATCGGCGAGCAGTTTCTTGTCTTTTTAGTCGTGTATGAGAGTTCCATGTCAGTCGTTAGATGCAGACCTAAGTAACTGATCTGTTCGACAGGAATACGAGGGGTATTATTAAAGGATACTGTAGGGCAAGAAGTCATGGGTTAACGACGTCGAATCAGAAAGACTTCACTCCATTTTAGCTACCTCAGCAGCATTTGCTCAAAATTGGATATCTAGGATGACCTGGGTGCTTTTATCATGACATTACACAAGATATTCAAACATCTCAATGCGATAAAAATCTTCTTCTATTGAATTTTTTTATATTAGCCTTGGATAGACTGAGGGGTTCCTGGCCTTTGATTGCGTTGGGGATAAAATTGGCGATTGAGGGTTGTACTGACCATATCATCTTCCTGTTGACCCATTGGATAGAAAATATCCTCCTAAGTACTGATCTCAAGACTCCCTCATGGCTTGTAATGATGAGAGTTTTAAATTTATTTTTTAATTAAATAAAAAATGTCTGCGCATTCAACATAATTTTTCGCTGAAATTGACTTTGATTTGCAGTCAGTAAAATATCTAAAAACATCAGCATATAATATTTACTTTTCCATGAACATTGAACTTTCAATGAAATATTTCAAAATCAATATTAGGACAATTATACAATTTATTTAATATTTTTCTAAACGTTCTTTTACGACTATTTTCCCGCAATTACAGTATATTGCAGATTATAGTCCGTAATAATTTATAATTCTTTCATGATGGATCACATCGTGCTACAAACGGCCTTCGCGATGACAAATTTATGAGAAACGTTTATACACAATTATAAGCTGTGAATAACAATAGGAATGAAAAATCTCTATTGATTTCTTGAAAAGTCAAAAAAAAAAATTTCTCAAACCGAGGGCTATATATAAGTCTGATATAGATATGATAGTTGAGTCATGTCATGATGGTTTTTATATTTTTACAAAGCTAAAGAATTACAGCTTGCTTTGTATATTTTTTAATTTTTAGTTTCTTTACTAAATATTACTAGATGTTTGACCAAAACTGTAATTGGCGCCAACGTTTTAAGGGTGGATGCGGTTTATGATAATTCTGTGCCATCTCGTGGTGTATGCCGCCCACAACACAAAGGGCATTGAAATAAACTCTTGTTACTGGTACACATTGACTCCTCTATCTAATGTCGTTCGGTTATCTTACCCCAAAAACTTATTTTCTGTTGTTTCGCCGCTGTGATTCTCATCAAGTGATTGATGTATGCGATAAGTTGGCTCCTTATCTCATAGATCAATCACTCATCATACTCATTATATATTTTATTAATTTACTAAGGTATTTCGATAATTACAACAATTTTTAACAAAAACCCAAGGCTCTGTCAATTTCCTATAATGATATTGTAGAGGCATTTCACACCTTAGGTTTAAGAAATTTTTTTAAAAAAATGATTGATATAGCTTATAAAATAAAATTTCATAAAAACGTTGGTTTGTTGCTTATCGCATATTATGCTTATACTCATTCAACCATAAAACTTGATTATGAACTATTCTACCATATTTATACTGGCTATTTTGCAATCCGGCTTTTGAGTATAAATCCGTTAGTATATAATATTTCTGCGTTATTCAATAATTTTGGATGACCTTCGGAATTAATTGTGAGTACCATTGTTGCATTCTGGATTTTCTTCTTCGACTAGCAAGTATCTTGAAACTCTTACAATAAGCAGTCCAAATGCCTCTTGAGTGTTGCTTTGTTGCTTCTTATAATTGAAAGTATTTTCGGGATTCAGAGAAAGAAGGGTTAAAAAAGCCGTTATACTTTTATAAAGTATTGGTGTGCAGTTTACTATCCGTGAATAAATTACATTTCATGAGTAATAGTTTTCGTTAACAGTATTTATGTTTTTTATAGCTTTTTTTTTTCAGAGCTAGTTTTAGTTAGATTTTATTAAAAATAAAACAAAATCAATCTATAAAATTAGAATGAAACATTTAAAAGAAGTTTAGTAGAATGAAATAAATAGTGTTGTTAACTATCTGAAAAGAAACTTTTCCATCCCTTTGCGAGTAATTAGTAGATTTTTTTTTCTTAGAGACAGTAAAAGTTAATAGCCCATAAAGCACGAGGCGAGGTAAAGCCCTAGAGCTCAATAGCAATTAGATATTTAATTGTGTAATTATAACTGGAGGTAGGGATCAACTCCCAACTGGAATCCCAGGGGTCATTATGGCCGCAAACCTCTGCTACTTCCTTATGTGTCCACCGGATGCAGTTATTGTTTGGGGAGGTGGTGATGTAAGGAGAAAAAATAAGGCTACGCACTGAAATAAATGTTTTATTTATCTACATATAAACGCTATAATCTGCAATAAACTGTACATGCTTGAAAATATTCGTAAAAGAACGTTTAGAAAAAGATAATAATAAAATAAATTATATAGTTATCCTTATTTTGATTTTGGAATATTAGATTGAAGGTACAATGTTCATGGAAAAGTAAATATCATATGTAGGTGTTTTTAGATATTTTACTGACGGCAAATTAAAGTCGATTTCAGCAAATGATTATAGTGGTATGAGAAGACATTTTTTATTTAATTAAAAAATAAATTAAAAACCCTTCATCATTACAAGGGGTTGAGATCAGTATTAGGAGGATATTTTCTATCCAATGGGTCAACAGGAAGATGATATGGTCAGTACCACCCTCAATCGCCAATTTAATCTCCAATGCAAAAATCCAAAGCACCAGGAACCCCTCAGTCTATCCAAGGCTAATATAAAAGAATTCAATAGAAGAAGACTTTTATCGCGTTGAGATGTTTTAATATTTTGTGTAATGTCATGATAAAAGCATTCAGGTCCTCCTAGATATCCAATTTTGAGCAAATGCTGCTTAGGTAGCTAAAATGGAGTGCAGTCTTTCTGATTCGAAAATATTCCTCACAGCATTATTACAATTATTTTGGAAGTTGAATATTTTTTTTTTATAATCATTTATATATCTTTTAACAGCAGCTATGTACTAAAATAAAAATTATAAAAAAAATATTTTGTATTGTGTCTGTAATAAATAATATATTATCAAAACTGAGAAAATGATCGGGGAGAGGGGGTGCGGTTAGCCAAAAAAAAAATTTTTTTCCTGCCGACGTCGTGTTGACCTGAGTTTGAGGGTATAAAACAAAAATATATAAATATATTCACATTGTTATTCATATATAAGTTACTTACTCATTGTACAATATATTTCATTTTTCTTTCATATTGTTGATTCAAATTGGTTTTCAGTTTTTTAGACACTACTTACATATCCTATCTTATGAATATCTTCTTTAGTTATCAATGTGCTATTGTTAAAATAAAAATAGATAACAACCATCATTCAGAGGAAAAATAAATAAATAATATACTAACAAATTTGGAAATATAAATAACAATGAAATGAAAATATAAACAAGTTAATTAATAACTATGGAAAAAGACAGCAGTCTAAGTAGACTGAACTACTTACTGCTGTCGAAGACAGTAGTAACGATTGATAACATTATTATTTATATACATAAAAATGTGAGTAATGAATGAATGATGCAGTGGGTAAGAATGTTATATTGAAGAGTAACATTAAAAACGTTTTTAGTGATATAGATGAGTACAAAAATAAATAAATTTTTATTTATTTATTTATTTTTATAGCCCTGATGAAGACCTGAAAATCAGATCGAAATGTTGGCACAAATAAATAATTCTTTTGTTTATTTGTGCTTTTTTTATGCTGACCGAGCCCTCCCTCCCCCCTCCGACCTTCTACGCCTCTCATATATTTATTATATTTTAAATTTAGATTTAGATTTTTATTACAGGAAAAGAATTTACTGGTCCTAATCTCTTGCGAAAATCCTTGGCTCACCAATTGCTTGGTACCTATGGAGGAGATTATATACCCATTGCTAACAACAATAAAGCCATCTTGTGACGAGTGGAACGTAGGATATGAGATAGAACATACAAGATAGAGTGACGATAACCTGCTCCTCGCCGCACTCCATCGCGATCCAGCTAGGGTGGACATGGAGGAAAAACTATCACGAAGCGCAGGCCATGTAGGGGAAGCTTTCTTCACCGGAGTCCTATCATCCCATTTATCATACTTGAAGATCCGTTAATCAAGGCCGGGATGAAGTGTTGACAAATACGTAGGTACTCGGTTTTTTCAATTGCCTACACGGCGGCTCCCATCTTCTTCTTTCATCGCCCACGTCCGTGTTCGCGTTGACGGGCATCTCTCATCTCCTAAAAAGAAAAGTAAAGGAATAAATCAATCAATTCATTCGGCGACAAGCAATAATTGTTGCAGTGTAAAGGAAATAAAATAAACATTATTATATCCGGAACCTTGTAACCAGTTTCAATGTAATAGGACCAAAATTAAATTTTATTAATAAAATAACTCTTGTATTTTCTTACATAATGATACAAAAGATATCTACTTTTGTTTTGTACGTATCCAATCTAACTTGTTTACATCAAATGTTCGCTATGACATCTTTCACTTTTTAACAATTCGAATATTGTATATTCATAACGACCTTCAATTCTCTGAACGTACTTGAAATATATAGCGGAAAATCTTCAATCTGAAATTTCAACTAAGGAATTTTACGTTTTAGGTTCTCTAAATTAAAATACTCAAGTCGAATTACGACGCTCGGGTGTGTATGTGTGCCTGTGTCTCCGAACAGCCTAGCTCAAAAATGAAAATTGTGCCAAAACTGAATTTACAATTACGTGCTTAATGTCTGAGATATTACAACAGCATATATGGGTTAGAAACAATTCATAGATAAGTACGTAATTAAAATAAATAAGAACGATGAACAGGTCAATATGATGTAAACCTGTTCTAACTTCATTCTTATGTAAGGTTACATATGAATATATATAGTAGAATAATTTTTTTTTTCTCGAAATATTTGAAGTTTAATTTATTTTCGATTGAAAATTAATTTAAGGAATTAGAGACACGGCACTCTACACCCACTCTCTCAACCGCGCATGCTCACAAGCTGACCTGTTGAGACAGTTTTTGTGACGTTTTGGAACTATTTTTTTCAGTCCATAGAACAATGGAAAAGGATGATATTTTAATTTAAAAAGATTGTTGTTTCCTGAACTCATTCAAAATTTTTTCTCTAGGTTAATAAATAATAAGGTAGGCTCACTTCATAATAAGCAGCATGGCAGACGGACGCGTTTCACTTCGCTATCAATGCTCTCCTCTCCACTAAATCAAGGAGGTAAACCCCTTTTTTAATTGATATTATCATACACTCACATCCTACAGTGAATTGTTTCCAAGAAGCAATTGTAATGAAAATTGAAAAGCTCTACAAAAATTATTTTAGTAATGAAATTTCACAAAGCATATGCAGTAGAACTTTTACGTAATTAAATTGTTTGGAGTTAAGTGGGATTCGAACTCCAACAACCCCATGTTTAGTTTTAAGCAAATCTGATTAATTTGTAGGATATAGCATACAATTATTCCTTCTTTTTTTTAACCATCCGAGCTCCTTTTTGTGATACAGTGTTTAACAAGAATACTTAACAGGAATTTCACGTGGTTCGAAAGGTCAGCTTGTAATAAAAAGTGGATTGTTGATTCATAAAAATGGTTTGGATCTTAGGACCACTTTGTTATTATCCTGAAAATATAATATACTGATACAGTTTGATTATTCAACGATTAATATCTATTAGGATACGACCAAAACTGCGAAGTGACCCACGCAACCATAGTCTAATTAGGTTTTATGAAGAGCCCGTTTGCCTTGAAGATGATTTATAGAAAGCAAAGGAAGACAAAACGTCAGCTATTTGAATAAGACATCGACGGAGAACTCAACATGTTCACTTATTCAAATGGAGGAGCTGACGAAGTGTGCTATTGATGGGACAAAGCGTCTTTGTGCTTGGACTAATTTCCCAGGAGCTGGCCATCAATCAGCTGTGCCTGGGCGCCGCTCTGGCAGCCCTTGTCCCTCTATAGTGTCCTCTCACAAATTAATGATGCTCTTGTTTCATCAGGAAGGCTTTTGGCCGTGGGTCAGGAGTTGACTAAAACATTACCACACAGAGAGATGTCTATGACGACTGAAATGACAAAACTTTTACCTAGTTACTTATAAGCCTATTCGCAATTCACAGCATCCACATAGCATCATATTAGCTTGACTTAGCTTTGTCAAACCACTAAATTTGACCAGTTGATATTTTTTGGTACCATAGTTAGATTAATAACATGATCACTTGCATACTCTCACGTTCATAATGTTAAAATAACGGAAGAAGGAGTTATTTTCGCTAAACGGTTCTTACATTTACCACACCTGCTATATTTTGGTTTGGTAAGAAAAAATACTAAATTATGTCACAAAAACCGTATTGTCAGTGAAAGTTCATGACAGAACTTTTGTATCATGCTTTGATAGTTGACAGTTCATGTAGTGAGAGTGAAACAACGTTTATATACCTTAACAGTGAAATATCGCACTTAATCAAATTGATGGCGGTTGCGGTACCTGGAATGGAACTTTTAAACAGGTTTTTGTTTGTTTTACTGTCACCGAGTGGAAAGACACCATCACACTGCCTACAGCCATCTGTAGCAATTATGCCACAAAGTCTTACTTTCGTGGCATAATTGCAACGACAGAAAACTATCACTGTAAAAGGAGACTTAAGCAATATAACTTTTATAGCTTATATCGCTTCCATATCGCTGCGGTTCATGGCACAATGGACAACAACAAAATTAATGCTATTTGGAATCAGACCTGTTCCAAAATCTGAGGCTACTTTTCAACCTAGATTCCCTTACAGACTGTACCGAAAGAGGTAGTTTGTGACAAAATACAATTCCACAGTACAATCTATGAACTAATTTAAATTAAAAACAAAAATTGTTGTCAGATGTGCCAGTATCAAAGCAAAGCAGTAAGTGATATGTGTTAAATATTTATTTTTGCAACTAAGTTAAGAAAACAATATATAAATGCAAATGCTAAAATTAAAATAAAATATCAAAACAACGTGCCAGAAGAAGCAGTATATTTTATGATAATGTTCTACCTGTTATCATCACCTAACAGGCTTACAATTTTACTTGCATGTATTTGGTATAGAACAAAAAAGTAACAGCAGTCAATATATCATCATTGATAATATAAAGAATTATAAGTAATTACTTACATAAATGAGACTCTTTTACTTTTTACATAATTAGATATTAGAAATTACTTGGTACGTAGTAAAAATGAATCCGCATTTAAGGAAAACTTTATCATTAAAAACAAATAGGGACTAGAGAACACCCTGTAGACCGTCGCTTGCTTGTGATTGTAGATATATATATTCATGGGCATTAACATAACTAGCTCCCCGTGCAGGTGTCATACAATGAGATCTATTTCTTATCCTGCCAAGCCGGTGACTTACAAAGCCCATGAGCAAGCCTGATCCTGGGGTACACTAATTCACCGGTATTCACCGGTTAGGGACGGTGAGAGGATAATTTTTATTAATGTTCCGGAGTGACAAGTGACTGTTGGGCCATCATTAGTATATATATAGTGTAGCTGTATGTAGATAGTGCTGCCTCACCTAGGGAGCTGTCCGCTCTACCACAGCCATATCTGACGTCTCACTTAGGTATAGCTGTCCTCCTTATCTTCCCATCAGGTCCTTTAGTATTAATTATAATTCCTCCCCTGATGTTATGTATTTAATGAACATCTAATTATATTTAGTATTGCACTCTGAAAAACATGATATCTTTTTTTTTTTTTTTCCGATCCCTCTTTTTTTTTTTCTTTTTTTTTTTTTTAGAATAAATAAATTGATTGATTTATTTATTGATAGATATTACAATCTGCCACACAGTTGTGGGCAATAGGTAATATTGATAAATGATCTCATACATACTAAAATAAAAAAAAAA
>NW_027105487.1:426549-446534 GCF_000696795.3 Halyomorpha halys
GGAATGGACTGCGTCATCTAGGTTTTCAGGGGTTTTTAGGGAAATCCGATCCCTCTAAAACAGAAATAAAAGTGAATTAA
This sequence comes from Halyomorpha halys, assembly GCF_000696795.3. Classification (NCBI taxonomy): domain Eukaryota; kingdom Metazoa; phylum Arthropoda; class Insecta; order Hemiptera; family Pentatomidae; genus Halyomorpha; species Halyomorpha halys. The sequence continues at coordinate 426,630 of NW_027105487.1, forward strand.
CAAGTGCATTACTGTGAAAAGAAAAGTAACTTGTGTTGGATCTTACCTTTTACTACCTATAGTATTTTAAGGTTACCTGTTATGTTTATTTGTATACATATCAATTCTGAAAGGGTACTATTTTAAATCCGAAGGTGAGGGTCCTCCTCGTGTTGTAAAAAAAAAAAAAAAAAAAAATTGAATTGATTATAATTGAATAAAAAAGAGTTTATGCATCTATTTGGTATTTAAGTGTGTTTTGGACACTTTCATGTTTTTCACATGAACATTATAATTAACTGATTGGTGCCATTAAAAGGTAGTGGAATTATTTCTCCTTTGATTTTGACTCCAGGCCACTGCAGACTCAAGGCTTCTTAAGTGACGTTTCAACTCACTCGATTACAACTACCTCCACCCAGTTTCCATAACTACCCTACGATTTTTCGTGTACCAGAATCGCAATCGGTGTAAAATGTTTCAGGAATAACAACATCTCGGATTGGAAAGTAAAATTAGTGAACTAGTGATGAGAAATTGGGGTTTTCCCACAATTTTGCTCTTTTCCGCAAAAAAACAAAAACAAAAATCCACGTTTTACTCTTTTTTTGGGGCTAAATTTTGATGTTTTTTGCTTAAAATTTCTCACAATACACACATTTAGCTGTTATATGCTCATATTTTTTTAATTTTATTTATTTTTCTCAATTTAATCAGTATTTAAAATTGACATATTTGAGATAATGCAAGTAACAAGTAAATACAAGAGACGATTGTTCTGAAAACAGTAACCAGTAGTTTCGGATAACTAAGCTCTTTTTAAGTTTTTTCTGTAAAAAAAAAATGCACGTTTTACTCTTTTTTTGGGCTAAATTTTGATGTTTTTTGCTTAAAATTTCTTACAATGCACCCATTTAGCTGTTATATACTCATATTTTTTTTTTTTTTTTTTTATTTTTCTCAATTTAATCAGTATTTAAAATTGAGATAAAGCAAGTAACAAGTAAATACAAGAGACGATTGTTCTGAAAACAGTAACCAGTAGTTTCGGATAAGTCTCTCTAGAATAACTTTGTTTTAAAAAATTTTCAGTGTTACTGCTTCCAACTTGAATACACAGTTCTCCTTTAGCTCTTTATTTTTCCTTAGAGATTGTTATGATAAGTGGGAATTTCAATTTCTTTTTTTATACCATTATAGCATATTACCTATGTTTAGTATTAAAATAAAATATTTAATATTGTTTAAATATTATTTGTTAAACAAATAATAAAATTTAATATACCTATACATCTTTAATCAATCTATTTAAAGTTTGACAAATATGAGGTAAAGTTATTTAACACTAACGGTATTACTTGTTATTTTTTTGATTGAAAATATATTTATATGCAAATAAACAATTCAAATGCCACCCGCTTAGCATGATATCTGGAATGTTAGGGGAAATTAAAAATAGACTTTTGCTTAGAAAAATGTTTTCACTGCTCCTTTCTACATTTGATATTTATTCTAAAATTTAAAATTTAACAAGTTGAAAAATTGAGTTCCATGTTCAACTATGGACAAAATTTTAGGTTTTTATATGTTTGTTTGAATAAATGTAGTGAGGAATTAGGTAGTTTGATTTAATTCAAACAAGGATAGGTAAACATTCCATGTATTATTGTAAGTTATACAATAAAACTGTTGATGCCAGGATTTGCATATTTTATACACATTTTGAGTTTTTACTGCACGATTCACTACTTCACTACTTCAGTAGTTTTGTCCTCTTTCTCAATCCCAGAAGACAGATTTTAGTCTACATCCATTAGGGAGAAAAAATAACAATTTCAACTGAAATCATTAGCAAATTTTAAAAAAATGTTTAATCGTAAAAGAAGGTAAAACAAATCAGAGGAGAGAAGATATTTAGGGAGTGTCAGGATCTCTCAACTTAGCGCCATAACCAACTCCCTTCTCCTTCCCCAAGGAATACCCTTTAAGTTAATTTAAAAAAAGATTGTTATTGTGGGTTTGACCACTGCAGAAAACTTTGCATATACTATATCCTAAGTCCTATATTCAATTCAGCGGTATAACGAGGGTTCATTGTACAATTGATGATTGGGAGTAATTAAGGGGAATGGGAGATCGTCAGGATCCAACAACTTAGCCTCATTGACCGAAATATTTTATTCCCAAATGTGTTTATGATAATCTTGTTCGTTTTATAAATACCCAATTTATAAGAATGTCTTTTTAAAGCGGTGCAATGTTTTAGATACTTGTTTGAAGTAATGCTGTGAAATTCAAAATGAGAGTGTGTTTTCCGTATTTGATGATGCAAAGGTTTTTACTCGTTTATTCTCACCTTAATTCTATCTCAGAGTTAGGGATAAAAATATCGTAATAGTAATAACAACTAAAAAGGAAAATAAATAAATAATAGGGTGTGATAAGCTTTTGACAAACTAGTCGAACTAATTGAAAATTATTCGACAATGAATCATGTGAAAGCTATTTAGTTCTTTTAAATTTTGAAATGGCAAATGGATCTGATAATCTATCGTGTTATTGTTATAAATACAATAACACAACAACAGATTATCCTTTAACACCCTGTCTTTCTGATCAAATATAAATTTTAAAGTTAAGCTTGGATAGAAAAGAAGTCGAAAGGATTTGTAATTAGTAGTCGTGATGGGATAAAATTTGAAATGACAGTTTAAGAAATTCAATAAATATTAAATGTATCTTGTCCCAAATAAATAATTGTTTCAACATATTTTTATTAATAAAGATTTATTGATCATTCACAGTAGTCCTGGTTCATTTAGTTGGGAGTCCTGAAGACTTCCCTGCTCAAACAGAAAGTTGCTGACATGCAAGACATCCCAGAGAAGACGAAAGAACTCCCCGACTCGCGGATCCTGTGGGCAGACATCATTTATACCTTCCACTCCCGTGTAATTGGAATAGCTCTTTAATCAATCTCATCTGATCATTTCTCAAGGTAATAATAGCCCTCCACACCTACGTCCCAATCCGATTCCGGTTCTTCCAATTTTAGCATTCGACGATTTCCCTCCAACTCCATGCCGAGAGAACATTCAAATGGATAACTTTAGTGTCTAGCTCTATAACAAATCAATTATATAAAGTGAAATGCTATCTCGAAATCGACTTAGGAGCTGACAGGATTGGAATTGAAATAATGTGATATTTTAATTTACAAGATTAGAGGTTTACAATATGTTAAATGTTCTTACACTTACACAGAAAATATATTTGAAAATCAAATTATATACCATTTATCTATAGATTATTTTCATGTTCAGAATTATCTAACTGAAATTACAATTTTTCGAAAATTGCTTGAAGTAGTCTAATTATTCTGAATAAGTTAAATCTTCAATATTTTGTCACAAAGAACGTTATATATTGTTTTTTTACTGAACTAAATTTGATTCAAGTCAGTATTGGGTAGTTTTTTATTAACACCAAATGTAATAAAAAAAAAAGAATTAAAAGAGCTTGGAATTGAATATTCCGTTGTAAAAGTGATAAAGTATTATTTTTGTAAATGTTATAGGGTCCCTTTTACCTCTAATCCAAGAATTTGTGGTTATGATTCGTTGGTGTTTACAAATTCTTTTTGTAATACAAATTCTTTTCTCTAAAACGTTCAAGTTTTACAACTGTATAACGTTTTTTGGATCTGCACGGAAAAAGGTGTGCTTCTTAGTAATTTTGTTATACGATGAGTTTGCTCGATAGAGTGAGATGAACGATGTTGGTTAAATAAAGGAAAATTGATTAGTAGTGTCTTGGATGGAGTCATTCATGGCACAATCATAAGGCTGCCAGCCAACCGATGTCCGTTCAAAGGATCCGCCATTAGGACCCTAGGAATCGTATGTGTCTGCATTCTAGCGAGATGATCTACCCATTGGATTCGGTCATTATTTTGGTTTAAATATCGTTGGACAGTATTATGGTTGGTTGGGTTCTAATTTTATTGTAATGAAAGTTCTCACTTTTGAAAAAAATAAATAAATAAATAAAAATAGGAATCGATGAATGGAATATGGTCCGGGTACGGTCAAAAAACTCAAATAGTAAATAATTACACTATTTTTATTGAGCCAACGTTTCGCCCCACGTTGCAGGGCTTCGTCAGGGCTAAAAAAGATACAAACACTTGACATAGTTACAAAAAAAGAAAAAAAACATAAGTGGAACATAACAGGGATATACAATGAAAAGAAATGAAAATATAATAAGAAAAATTAAAGGTTGTAAACAGTAAATAAAAAGGGTAATAGTAACTGATAGATAAGAGATAAAAGAAAGTACAAATTCAAAGAGATGAAAAAAGAAAAGAATAAAATCAAATGATGAGAAAGAATTAATACCTGTTTTGACGGAAGTCAAAGTCAGACTGAGCCGTTTGTATTGGAAGGAGTGGGGATGGCAGTTAGCACACCACAATAACGGAAATAATTTAAAAGTAAACATTGTAAAAAAAAAAAATTTAAATTAGGTAAACAATAAATGGTAATATACATAATAGAGGGGGGGGAGAGATATTATTAAAAAACAAAACAAAAAAACTCATAGATAGAAAAACAAAGGAGAATAGGAGGAATCATTGCTGCACACAGGGTAGATAAGGATTTTGCTTTGAGCTTCGATATAATTTTAGCAAACAAATTAGAATTATTCATGCACTTATGAAATTAGAAAATGGTTGAGGTAGTAACGAAGTAATCCGCGATCAACGCTTTTCGACATAAGATCTGAATAGTGGAATGTTCGTTTTTTTTTACAGCTTTTGATCTGGAACGCCCTTGAAACTGAGCCAACGAATTTCCATGGAGCCTGATACTTTACATAGACTCGTAATTTGGAAGGGAAAAAAGAATGACGCGGGATAGTAAAAATGGGAGAGTTCACATTTCAATTTGGCCGTAAGAGTTTTGGCGGCTCTTAAATAATCAGTCTTGGGATTGTTGAAAGAGGTATTCAAATTATACGGGAGTGTGGCAGGGAACGTGTTGCAATTTCACTTAAAGAGCCTGGGAAAGGAATGGAGGTGCACAAGTGGTGAGCTATGTAGGCAATGAATGCAAATGCCTTGAGCTTCCTAGGGAGTTCACTAGGATACTCTATATTAGGGTCGTCCCCGTTCGTCCGCTGGCCATTCCCTTACAACTGTCCCCTACCGTCTCCTTTTCTCTTCCATTAGCGAATCCTCAAGGATTCCAAGATATTTTCGAGAACAATGCACCACTTTCACAACATGATGTTTCTTTGTCGTTTGCAATAATAAATCTTTGTAATCTAATAAAAAATTGTTTTTTAATATTTATTTATTGCTATTTACAACTGTACATTATAATACATTTAGTAAATCTGATCTTAAATTGGATCAGTTTATTGGATTTATTGGAAAGTTAAATTGGAGTATCAGGGTGTAGAGAAACTACCCATTGGTAGCACTCTAATGACATTTTACATTAGCTGGTCTCGTGGCCATCTTCTTTTCAGGCGCCTCGGAGGATTGTCAGGAATGGAAGAGGATGCAAGATTAGAAACTAGGGGGTAATCTAATAAGAAAATAAAAATCGAAGCACACTCTAAAGTTAAGGTTTAACGTTTCTAGACTCATAAAATCATAAAATTAAAAAAATAAAATAAATTAACCATGAGCCATCCGCTGATTTTCTCCAAAACTACCTTGTCAATATTTTCAAAATTCAGCACCATATTACAAGTCACCCGGTGATGTTCCTCGAAACTCTTCATCACCAATCCCCTTTTCGTTTCAAATAGGGACTAAATACATTTTAATATCACCATATCTAAAGTGCGTTAAATCCAATAATTGAATAATTTTAGGGGTGGGAGAAAAACTGATTTTTTCCCTATAAGGTGTCGCTACAATTTACAAGATGATTAAAGTCCCTACAAAATAAAAATAAATTCATCATAATCGGTATCATTAGTTGTAAATACACGGAATATTGATCTTTCCAGAATATATATTTCTAATAGGCTCCATATAAATTTTTGGATGACTCTAAAACTTTACATTTCCTCATTTGCCGCATTCTAGATGATTTATTTTATTGCTAGCAAAGATCTTATTAGATCAATATTAGCGAATATACACCAATGGACATATCGGATAGTTTATTATTTGTTATTTACTGATATAATAAATCACTGTACAATAATTTTGAGTGGGTTTTCTATATTTTGATATTATATTAGGATTATTCTTATAAAATTTGGTAAAGAAAAATTTGTTGAGAATGCCAGGAAAGGTAAAAAGAAAAAAATAAGTTGCAGCTTGTTCATTACGAATATGATACCACTAAAATAAATCTAAAATTGTATGATGAATTTTTAATTTATATTTTAAAGGAAAATAATCATTTATGAATGATGTTACCTCACGCCTGTGTAAACTACGTGTGCCAGTGATGACTAACTTATAAATAAATAAATATCGACAATATTCAGTATTTTTTAAAATAAAATTTGCCCCCACTCTCACTTAATTGAATTGAAAAACATGTGGTCTAGAAGATAGGAAAAATAATGACCCTATTAGAGGATCCCCTTCTCTCCCCCCCTCGAAACTCGTGTATAGCTTTTTGGTATATTTTATAAAATAGAGACACATTTATGAAATTACGTCAAATGTTCCCTTTCACAATCGCTAATGAATTCGTGATGAATATTTGAAAATAAAGAAAACATGCTCTTTTCTAAAAATTGAAGGATTCGCTGTTTTTACAGAATACATATCTTTATTGTTCTGTGTTTTTCCATTTTCACTATTTTACTTTTCAGTACTAACAACAAAAATGGCGGTTGACTATGAACAAAGCTTGTTTCTGATCTTATCTTTTTGAAACTAGAAATGAATTTGTTCTTAATCTTTAACGAAGGTTCACAAAACAGAAAATACAATAATTTATACAAAGATAAGATTTTTTATTTCTTTAGCCTGAAAAGTTTAAATAATTGTTTTAGAGGGAGTATTTATTATTCTGAACCATTTCGAGCACTTGGGGGGAATACTTACACGGAAACAAAAAAATAAATAACTATAGATAAATCAGTTATTAGATATGGTAATTTTAAAACGAGTAAATTAAAAAACAATATGGTTTATTTACGACTTATAATCAAAGAAACTAATACGTTGGATATAAACTTGAGTGATTCCAGAATGACAAATCAACTTTACAAGAATGAATTTTACAATTTATGAACGAGTTTAGAACCAGAGCAGTTTTGTCACTACTATAGGGTTTATGGGTGCTTCTTCAGCTTATATACATGAATTAAAAAGAATAATCGACATAAATGTCAAGCACATACTAGATGTCAACGCTAGAGAGGAGAAAGAAATTTATTCATTCATGCTGCCCAAATACATCGGGTTGCCACATTACACAGCATACTGATCAATCCGTGATCGGACATATATAAATTACATATTTTTATATGATATAATATAAAGAAAGATAACATTTTTTTTCCACAGTTTTCTTTTACAATTTATACCAGTCTACAAACTAAATACAAGTTTTTCAATTTATTCCTTTTTTTTCTTTCCCTTCCATTTCACAACCCTTATTTGACTTTATCAACAAATTCCCCTATATAACAAATATTAAAAATAATACAGTAAAATTAAAATATTAAATAAATATATTTCCTTTATTATTCCATCGGTCTGAACCTTTTACCCTTCTAATGATTAATGAAGGATGTTTCTTCCAAATATTCGAAACATCACAGGGACAGTTATTAGAGTCGATTAATGTAGATGTTACAGTTGCTATATATTATTTTGGTGATAATCAGCCCTTCGCTGCTATGGAACAAATGAGATTTGACTGAATTGGAACTATGGGAGCAAGAATTCGGTCCAAGGAACAAAGCCGCGAGATGCGGAGAGACAAACAGCTATATCCATGTCAGCGTAGAGGAGCTCAAGGCATTATCTTCCATCTTCACGCTATTTGTTCCCCGGAATTTTACTTTCGTCACCACCTACTGCGCGCTCCCACTTCTGTCTATGTCTTGGGGGTATCGTTTACCCTTTTATGAAGGTATGTGTTTTATAATTATTACTGTCTGTTATCATATTAGGCTGTATATATTATTCTGAATTATGGAAAACGGAAATTGAAGTGCTTTAGATCCAAATATTAATACTTCTTTTATACAACTTATTCCGGAAGTATTGTATCATCCACTCACAATTTTAAGTGGATGATGATGGCAAAAATATCATTTTCTATGTTACAAGTTTTTTTTTTTTTTTAAGTTATTTATTGATATTTACAACTATACATAAATACATCAAGTAAATTTGAGGGAATCATAATGGTATGGTACAAGCATGTAGAGAAACAACCCAATGGTAGCACTCTAAAAACATTTTTACAATCTAAGGTCTCGAGGCCATCTTCTTTTCAGACGCCTTGGTGGATTGTCCGGAATAAAAGAGGAAACAAGATTAGAAACTAATGGCTTTGAGTGGTTAGGGAGTGTGTAATGGTAGGATTGATATCTGGTTCCGTCCTGATCGGTTATAAATGGAACCTTAAGGTCTTTGTGGATGATTTTATTTGTGACAAAGTAGGGAGCATTTAGGATTTTACGAAGGATTTTGGATTGTAAGGATTGGATACGAGAAGAATTCGAAGGTTTAGTGGAGCCCCAAAGCTCCAGATAGGCCTTATAATTATCATGTAAATCAGTCTTTTGTAATGAATTGGAAGTTTAGACCGCTTGTCTAGTAAGTGCTGTACTAGTCGAAATCGACGTGCAGTTTCCTGTCTTTTCAATCCTGTATGAGGATTCCAGGTTAGTCATTTGTCCAGATTTAGTCCAAGGTAGCGGATCTGTTCAACAGGGGTAAGGGCAACATTATTGAAGTATACTGTAGGGCAGTCAGTAGGTTTACGACGTAGGGTAAAGGTAATTTGATGGGATTTGTTGGAATTTATTTTAATCCTCCAATTACGACATCATTCTTCAAGGGCTGTGATATGGGATTGAAGAGTTTGTGATGGAATTAAAGGGTTATTATTAACAGCGAGCACACATGTGTCATCGGTGAGGATAGTGTTAGGATTGGTTGGGATGTCTGCTGTATAGATTGTATAGAGGATGGGACCGAGGATACTACCCTGAATGTTACTAGTAAAAATACATTTTACACTCCAATAATTACTGTCACTAAAGCAATAAATTTTTTTGATGACAGTCATTTACTAGCTTATAAATTCCATTGTACCTCGACAAAGATTATTAAACTGTGAAATGTGGATGATGCGTGGTTTTATAAACAATCCTCTTTGCAGTACATTTATGGTTATGTACTTATGAACTCTGTATAGACGCCACTTTTAGAAGATTTGTATACAAAAGTTCTAATATGATATACTGATGTAGAATAAACGTGTAACTGAAGAACATGTAAGGTGGGGGGGAAATGGAATATTTCTGTGAATACATGTTAAAAGTCTTTGCTCAAAGGTTGAAGCTTTCTGCAACTCCTTGGGTTAATCATTTGTCGTTTGTTGCGTAACTTTAATTTTAAACATTTATTAAGCACCAATAATATATATTTTTTTTTATAATTGATTCCTTTTATTTTATCTAAATTGTTTCTATTTCTGGGAATTTTCGTTCTGTATCTTTCTTCCGAAATAATTACTATCATTTCTTTGTACAAAACACATTACTAATAATTTCCGTCAACAATAATTTTCAGTCTTCAATCTTTTCTTTGCATCATTCATTTATTTATGTTATTGTCATAACCAAGGTATTAATTATTATATACCAATGCCTATAATGCTCAGATCCAGAAAGGATTATTAGATTGGAGTGCATTGAGAAGAAAAATTCCTGAAGCTACATAAGATTATACGTTCTAATCATTACCTAAAACCGCATAATTATGCATATATATTATTTCTATTCTTAATTTTTTTTTTTCAAAAATGTTTCAGTTTAATATATACAGATAACTAATGTATATACTGAGTTATTTTTATTAATTGATTTTTATTAAGTTCCTAGGCCTTTTATTTTTAACATTAACTTTTTATTATTCTCAAGATCCTAATCCGAAAATAAAGAATTATTTCTCTTCAACTGTAAACATTTTGAGTTTGTAGAGGTTTGGGCGAAGGTGTAAAAGGTAAGACACTGTTTGCACAGTTATCACTCAAACGGTAGGTCTTGTATATAACTTTGCACCCCCTCGACTTTCAAAGTAAAACAATGTAGCATCTGCAGGGGTCGGCCAGGCAGAATGGAGACAAGCTGCGTGGAAGATAAAGATCCTGGTAGTTGAGGGTAGGTGAAGACAAGGTGTCTAGTAGAGAACACTTTGTCCTGGAGATTTACAAGCCCTGCGGGGGGCGGACCTCACCTGTGTAATAAAGACGTCCAGGTACAGCCGATTCTCTACGCCACCGTCACAAAAAGCTGCCTAATCAAGCTAAAAACCCGTGTTCAATCGAATCAAATCACCACTTCCTCCTGAGATATATAATTATTTATTCTATTGAATGGGCGGCGGATGTCCTCAACTGTCTTCTACGGTTCCCCTACGGACCGGAATAAAGGGCTCTATTATCCTGAGGACAATGGGAAGGCTCTCATATCCCAGCGGCTTTTTAAACCCTTCCTCGTCTTGTTAACTTGTGGGATTAGCAGTTGATATGTCTGTTATATCGAATTAGGTAGTGATGTCCCAGGCTTCAAAAATAAAAATAGTTATTCAGTAAACACGAGGTAATTGTAAGAGCTGAAAATATTTAAATTTTACATGCTTAAAACGTTAATTGTGGCTAGTGGCGTAGCTAAAAGTGATATTTGGAGTGAAACCATGGATGGACCCCTTGGGACAGGGTGGTTTACTTAAAACAACCATTTTTTGATTTGCTGAAATATTAGACAATAAACTGTGAATAAATAAAGAATGAACCATAATTTGCAAGTTATAACAACATTTTTTTAAATAACATGTAATAAATACACTATTTAAATTTTTTAATTTAGGGATATAAGACAAGCAATCAAAATAAAATATACATGTAAAGAATAAACAGAATAAAACATTGATTGTTATTATTAAATACATGTTGACGAGTATGTAAAATTGACGTCATCATCAATGGAAACACACCATCTCAAGGAAAACTAAATTTGAATTAGTTATCCATTCGGTGTCGTGATTGGAGGATTAAAATAAATTCCAACAAATCCCATCAAATAACCTTTACCCTTCATCGTAAACCTACCGACTGCCCTACAGTCTCCTTTAACAATGTTGATCTTACCCCTGTCGAACAGATCCGCTACCTTGAACTACGTCTAGACAAACGACCAGTCTATAATCCTCTCACAAGACTGAAAAGACAGGAAAGTGCATATCGATTTCGACTATTACAGCAACGACTAATCTATATGACTGTAATAAGGCCAATCTGGACATACGAAGTTGAGCTTTGGGGCTCCACTAAACCTTCGAATTCCTCTCGTATCCAATCCCTACAATAAAAATCCTTCGTAAAATCCTCAATGCTCCTTACTTTGTAACAAATAAAATCATACATAAAGACCTTAATGTTCCCTATGTAACCGATCTAGCACGAACCAGATATCATTCCTTCCATTATAATCTCTCTAACCACCCTAACCCGCTAGTTTCTAACCTTACATCCTCTCCCATTCCAGACAATTCTCCGAGGCGCTTGAACAGAATATTGCCACGAGACCCGTCTTATTCTTGCTAATGGAAAACGTCATTAGAGTGCTACCAATGGGTAATTTCTCTACACGCCAGTAACAATCCATTTTAACTGAGATCAAATTTACTGAATGTATTATATAATATGCAGGTGTAAATTTCAATAAAGATATTTTTAAAAAAAATGTATCCATTCCAAGATCACCTGATGAGTCACAACCCTCTATTTGTATCTTAAATTGGTGAATTACATAGAAAATGATATGTAAAATATTAAAATGAGTTCTTTACTGAAGGAATCATTTTTATTTTAAGCCTTAAAGGAATTATAAACCTGTGAAGAAGTTGTTACATAAATTATTTATCAATAATCCCTCTGAAAGTCAAACTTAAGAACTGAGATTTCATTCTGGGTTCAATTGTTCTACTCAATCAACTGAATATGCGATCAACCTTTATCCAATTTTATAAAATTCACAAGGAAGTTTGAAAAATGTTGATTTCCGATGTTGTAATATTGGTCATGGTTACATTGAGTTACATCGAATATCCAACATCTATGTATCTATATGCATATCCATCCTAAAATCTCTATCTTATCTAAAACTAGAAACTTAAGAAAAATATATATATGGTATTTATTCTGAGTGTCTCATCTTATTATAAGATATTATTCCACTTAATGACATAAATATGGCATTAAATTGCATATTGTGGTAAAAATCTAAAAAAATAGTGTTATCGAATTTGTAGGTAACTTCACTTCTCCCTAGCATACTTTCGATGATTCTTATATAACATTTAATTTAAATTTAGAATAATTTTAAACATATTGTCTTGGAAGAATATACTATAATAGATAGGGAAGATCCTCTGAGGTCCGAGTGGAATCGGGCAAACGGTCTGTGTAGTTAGTGTTCTTTTATTGGGTATGGCTGAGTTATGAACCATAATACGGATCGGCTCTTATAATTTATGCCTCATTCTGGCTCTATTCAGTTTACTCGGCAGAGAATGTACAATGTTAAATGAATTGCTTTGAAAAATATTACATATTTCTGCAATGATCAACCATAAAGTCAATAAAGGGATATCATAACTCTATATAAACGCTCAAAAAGTTCAAGTAGTTATAGTAATATAACTAAAATTAAAAGAAGTGATACAAAAAAAAATATCGTTTTACAATATCAGTGAACTAATATTGAAATGAAATGAAAAATAGTTTATTATTCTGGGACTAGATCCCTTTAGAACAATTACAATGGTAATTTTAATTTTACAATAACATTTATTGGCCAAAAAATAATGTGGTCACACTTAATTATAACTTATATTAAAATTCTGTACAAATCATATTAAATAGACAGAAGAAAGAAAAAAAATTAAATAACTAACTGACTAAGTACATAAACAAAACAAAAAGGTAGTGACAAAATATCTTTACTATTATAATATTGGATTAGATGAAGTAAAATGTAAATATAAGGGTTTTAAACGAGGGAAAGGGTTGGTACATAACGTATCTTAGAGGGAATGGAGTTCCAGTGATATGCAGCTCGGGTAAAAATAATAATTTAAATACGAGAAGATGGTTGGGGAGTGCGGTCAAAATAAAACACAAATAAGTTGGAAGTAACTTATTTAATCGTGTTTATTTAATAATTAAAGAAAGTAATATAAGTAACTTATTTAATAATTAAGATAATTTATAAAACGCCTTAGTTCGGTGGTGTCAGATAGGCGGGATCTGGTTGTATGGGATTAAACTGAGAATTTGAATTGCAGGTTTTCTAGGATATAGGAGAGGCGTTGAGTACTAATTACTTGGAATAGAAAGGAAGTTAAGAAATACTGGCTTCCAAAGGACAGAGCTCGGCGATTTACTGAGTTACGTGATCCCGAAAATAAATCGTACTGCGCAGACATTTAAGTTTAGATTCGAGATCACCCGAGAGTCCACCATATACCAAGCAGCCATAGTCAAAGTGGGGAAAAAGAAGAGAGGAAACTAAGAGTTAATGGGTTTTAAGTAGAAGGAGATAACGGATTCTATTGAATTGCTTTAAGGCAGCTATAGTTCGACGGGAAATTTGGGCAATGTGTAGTTTCCAAGAAAGTTGATCAAACGTAACACCAAGATTTTTTACTGACGTATGGAATGAGATAGGAGTATTGTTTAGGATAAAGTTTGGGGGTCCTGGTCCAATTATCATAGCTTTGTTCTTTTGGGCATTTAACATAGCTTATTGTCTGTTGCCCAAGTGCTTATGCTATTGATGTCTTCTTGTAGTTCTAGAATGACATTTGGGCATTTGGCAATATTAATACCACGTTTTTGGCTAATAACTACTAAATGTGTCACAGTATAAGTAACTTTTTTAAAAGACTGCTCTACTCGTCGTAGTATATCCTATTAAGGTAAGAATTTATCAGTTTCAGCCATGTTTTTTACAATACGTTTATAGGAAGTAACCTTTGAAAAGAAATTTTTAGTTTAAAGAGTAATTTTAATCTTTTAAAAATTATCATTGTTTGGGTTAAGATATATTCGTATACCTACATATGTTTATTATGGTGTATATTTCAAAAAGTAGAATCAATAATGGAGAAATAAGGCGCTCAGATTATGTTCTAAATTTCTTAAAAAATAGTGCAGATTATTTTTAGTGGCTGTCATATCTGGTTTAAATTGGTATAATCACACCTAAAAAGAAACTGAAATATTGATTTATTTCTTTTCTGTTGTGTAAGTGTTGGTGAAAAATGTAATTGTTGATAGTTCGAATTTTTTAAAAATATTTATTTATTGCTATTTACAACTGTACGTTATAATACATTTAGTAAATCTAATCTAAGTTAAATTGGAGTATTACAGGCGTGTAGAGAAACTATACATTGATAGCACTCTAATGACATTTTACATTAGCTGGTCTCGTGGCCATCTTCTTTTCAGGCGCCTCGGAGGATTGTCAGGAATGGAAGAGGATGCAAGATTAGAAACTAGAGGGTTTGAGTGGTTAGAGAGTTTATAATGGAAGGAGTGATATCTGGTTCGGGCTAGTAGTTCGAATTCTAATCAAAAATTTGTTTCGACCTTGTACTTGTGCGGTACAACTCAAACATATCCTATAGAAATAAACCTAATACTAGTTTTTATTTTCAAGTATGAATAAATATAAGTAGGTATGTTTTGACATGTTTTTGATATACCTAGTTATAACTGGTAATTCCCAAAAAACTGTTATACACTAATCGTTACACGTTCGATTCCTTGATATAGAGTTTTTAGTTGTCTTTTCTAATAATAGAGACTTTGCATTAATCTGACAAATC
Source organism: Halyomorpha halys (assembly GCF_000696795.3). Taxonomy (NCBI): domain Eukaryota; kingdom Metazoa; phylum Arthropoda; class Insecta; order Hemiptera; family Pentatomidae; genus Halyomorpha; species Halyomorpha halys. The sequence goes on from NW_027105487.1 coordinate 441,724, forward strand.
TATTTTAAAAAATATTGTCATGCATGTTAAATTATCAAATTATTTAATTTAAAGTAATCTATAAATTTAAAATGGTTCCAATATAAACTAAACCTTACATAAACCGGTACATTCTATGCATTTTATGACTAAATTGGTGTTTCTGACACCAATGGGGGGTTAAAAATTAATATTAATCTAAATTTTTTGTAATAATTAATGATTATTTTCATTAAGGGATTAAAAGCCCACTTTTAGTACTATCACTAATTGTAATGACCCATATTAGGAGAGAAAGAGCCGTATGAAAGTGACAGGGATATGAGATTAGCATATTGGGTACAACTTGTCGGGGATGGCCGCATTTCCATCAATGAGGATTCCAACACACTATTCTCCAACAGGGGACTAAACTATGGCAGTTTAATCTCCTTGGCGTCTCTTAACATTTTTTATACCGCCTAACAGCTCCGACTAAAACGGAAACTGGATCACTCTATTAGATTAAAGGGCAAAAAACTGAGATCCGAATAGATATTGCCTCTTAACGCAAAACATATATCTTTCTACATTTACATTTCTCTGACCGGCCGCATCAACTCCTGCATCGGAATTGTTCTATATCCTTTTACTAACTAACACTCAATAATAATTAAGGTTAAATGTCCCACGGCTTATCTACCAATAGCTATTCATAGGTATAATAGTCGCCTAAGTGTTAGAAAATAAGAATATTGGCTGTTAAATGAGACGCACTATTATTTTCTGTTACCTAGGTAGAACAACTTCAATAACAGGTCCACATTTTTTTTTCTCAACATATTGAAATATCATACAACTTACAAATTTGTTAATTCTTTGAATCTATAAAATAATATTGGCCATTATTTTCCATTAACACTATTCTCAACACAAAAAGGAATAGGAAAAAGGAATCAAATTACGGCAAAGTAGGAAATAGGTGATAAAAATATATATTACCATAGTACTAGATTACATATTTTTTTTTTTTTAATAATTTATTTATTGTTATTTACAACTTTATACACATATATACTACAAGTAAATTTGCTGTAGGTGACATAGTGACATGATACAAACATGTGGAGAATCTACCCACTGATAGAACTCCAAAACATTTCTAGAAGAGAAGATCTCGAGGTTATCTTCTTTTCAGACCCCTAGGAGGATTATGAAGGAGAAGCCAGGTTAGAAACAAGTGGATTTAGGTGGTTGAGAAGTTTATCATAGAAGGAATGGTATCTGGTTCTGGTCAAGTCGGCAACATATGGAACATTGTGGTCCTGATGGATGACTTGATTTGTGACAAAGTAAGGAGCATTAAGGATTTTGGACTGTAAGGATTGGATTCGGAAGGAATTTGATGGTTTAGTGGAGCCCCAAAGCTCAACTCCGTATGTCCAGAGGCCTTATAATTGTTATGTAGATCAGTATTTTGTAATAGATTACATATAAATTCAACTTCAGTTTTAGAATTTTTATCAGGTACTTAATTTAATTACCCAAACATATAATATCTTTGTAAATTAATATTTGCGCTATGTTAAATAAAAAAAATTACCAAAACTAATGAAATTAATTATAAAGTTAATTGATTCAGAAGTCGATAAGCGCAACCACCACAACTTTTCGTCTTTCGCCCCAGTTCAGGTGATTCACTGCTCGAGTCGAGAGGGTTGCGTCTGTTGGAATAAAAGAATTCCGTTTCTGCTCATTTACTCAATCCCAAATAAATATTTTATATTCCTTCTTACTTCTATATTTATTTTATAACAACGGTGATTATGTTCTTATTTGTACAAATGGACAATGTATTAACTATTCAGTAAGAGTATAAAACATATGAGTATTTAAAATTTACACCCTCTTACATTGTCACCAGTGGTATGACAAAACCCGAATACAGACGCTGATGACAGTGGAGATAAAGAAGTAGTGAGCCATTAATGGAGCTAAGAGAAGGCTACTAAACTGCTTATTATGAAGGGATCAATATCTGCCTCAGAGGGCCGCCCTAAATCAGGCAGCTGACATCCAATTACAGCCAAGAGCGAATCCTTATCTGCCTTCCCCTGCTCTCCCTGCCCTCACTCGCCGATCAGATTATCATCCAACGGCGAGTCTCTGTCTGCTCCCGGATCCCAACTTGTCAATTCCTCTTCTCGGCCAACTGGAATATGAATATGTTGATTTCACATAGCTGTACTGTTTCTAAAAATAATCTATTTAATAAATTAGTTTATCAAAGGTATAATACTTTAGTACTGCCTTATCGTTGGTTACATTTCTATATTTCTATGCTCATAGATAAATTTTTATTTACTAGCATAGTTATTTCAGGTGTTTTGACATATTTCTAGGAAGTATATTCTTTTAGGATGTAACAGCATGATTATTTCACCTGTTCAGAATCTTAGTGATGTAATTTCCAAAAACAGATTTTTGAGTAAAAATTATTAAACCACGATATTAACAACTACAACGATATTAACATCTTTTAAGAGTTCAAATGGCGAAATTTACATCAACACCAGGCCTGTAGTATGTAACAAATGCCATGGTAGAGAGAACAAAATTCACATTTATTTAAGGGTGAAAACAGTGCATGTCGATTTTGGTTAATTATCTAATGTTTGTTAAACAGATTAAAAATTAAATGAAAAATATATTAGGTAAGTTATTTCAATTTCTTTAAGTTTATGTATCCGTAAAAGTTAGAGATGCTGTTTCAAATCTCCTTTCACCACTATGATTCTATACAAGCGGGCTATTGTCTTTATAGCTCTTTAACTAATTTACTTTTAAAATTTGTAGAGAGAAATAACTATACTCCTTATAATATTTTTGTTTCTATAAATGAAGAATTTTTCCTAGCATAGAAAATGAGATCCAAAAGATTTTCTTACTCATGTTCTCTAAGAATAAATTAGATGCTCACATGATGTCACACTTGCCAGCGTTACTAATAAGATATCTATTAATCAAAAACATTAATACACACACTGTGTGGTTTGGGAAAGGTTTGAGTATGAATGCCACAGGTGTTTTCGAAGGAAGTAGGTCTGTATTTGGGAATATAGAAGTTGGTAGGTAGGTTCGAAATATGGAGTTCAACAGTTGATGGAGGACGCAATGCGAGAAGTTCAGGAATAAAGAAACGTTTTCTGGTTGCAGTGGATTAGAACAAAATCACACACAAAGAAGTGATTGACTCATTATACAGATAGATTCGTAATACGATCACGAGATGTGAGAGTGCCTGAAAAGCACCAAAATGGATCTCATAATCCAACTCATTCCTCTCTTAAGTTTCAACTCTGTCTCAGTATATAGTCCTCTCTAGAGTGATTAGCCATAAACGCAGTAAGGGAGAATACTGGAAGTTTAGTTCCACTTTAGGTGAACTAATCAAAACATTTTAAGAACTGTTTGTAGATTAAGATGAATTTTCAGAGAAGGACAATCTACAATCGTAAAATAATTGTAAGTAATTATTTTTATTTGAAACTTTTACTAAGTGAGGTTAGAAGATGTCAATGAAAGTTATTCGATTTTTCGAGTTATTCATGGTTTGATAATTTTAATGAAATAGCTCAATTCTACTAATTTTGACCGAGCGATAATCCAAGTACAAGAAATATTTCAAACCTTCATATCTCTGGTTCTGAAAACTACTACTTGCGGTGTTCTGATCGTTTCTTGAACTCAGCATTTTTACACATCTGGAGCAGATAACTGGACAACCAACTATGTTGATGACCTACCACATTCCATAGTAGTAGCTGCTAAAAGATTCTCATGCTACTATATATTAAAAAGTATGTGGTGAAAAAAATAAAGCGTCTTTATAAGACAGAACCATCACTCAAAATTTATACTGATGTTGATAAATGCACTGCACACTTCGAATTCGACACTGGGGGACAGATTATTCACTGATTGCTTTGATAGTATTGCTCATAGTTATCCTTTGATGGTAAAGATTACTACACACTTTTTTTTTAAAAAGTAGATCATCAGCAGAACTGTTAAAATTAACATCTTAAATTACATTAAACCTTTTCTTGTTTAACTCTATGGTCGGTTACATAGCCAACAAAATTATACAGTGCATTTTTCGGGGGTTTGTAGTTGGGCGATGGGTTGGCTGAAGATAGGCTGGATAAATCACATTGTTCGGGGGGCTCCGGGCCGGCCTATTAATTTATGATTGGCCCCGAGATAATTGGGCCGAGGTGTGTGGACCACCCGTGCGCACCACCTTGTGGCTTCCGAGTCTACAATCTAACGCTATCTTACCATGTCTGCGACCTCATCCTCCGCCAGTAGAGCATGTCTTCATTTGCATGAATACTTTCCTTAAGGAGATCTGTTTTCTTGTAATCATCTAATTGCTTTAGTAAATTGAAGATACATTCCTTTAGCTGGCATCTGATTTGAAATGTGAATCCCTGAAAGCCAATTCAGAGTGGTCAAGAGCTTGCGAAGGGGATGGTGAAATGGTGAAAGTAATCTCTGACATTGATGTTAACATATCAATGAGTATTATATATATATATATATATATATAGAGAGAGAGAGAGAGGGGGGGGAAGAAACACCTTATTGATAAAGTCGTGCTGCTCAACTATATTGATACTCCTGACAGAGCATCTTTAACCTTTTAACTAGTATAACAATACTTTTAGAATCTTATAGTATAATCTTAAGGAATAACTTAAAATAAATTTTATTGTTTGTCTCATTGTTTTTGTTCCTTTTCCTTTAAACCTATATATTTTTTACCTTTATTTTATTTTATAATTGTGGGA